>NC_048302.1:101740264-101796822 GCF_013100865.1 Trachemys scripta elegans | reverse complement strand
GCAAAAAGAAGAACAGGAGTACTTGTGGCACCTTAGAGACTAACAAATTTATTAGAGCATAAGCTTTCGTGGACTACAGCCGAAGTGGGCTGTAGTCCACGAAAGCTTATGCTCTAATAAATTTGTTAGTCTCTAAAGTGCCACAAGTACTCCTGTTCTTCTTTCTGCTTATACTATACCTTGAACTTCCTTAGCAGCAATTATGCAACTATGATGGAAAATGACTTTCAATCATGGTTCTGTAATTGCTGCGCACTAGAGCAATTTTTGCTTTTGCAAGAACTAAGTCAGCTCATACCAGGCCATAGTCTAGTGCCCTAAAATGTACCTAGCCACCAAGACTGTCTATGGCAAAGTTTCTGTAAATGATTTTTAATTCTGTTAGATCTTGATATTAAACATCTAACAACTGTGCTTGGAAGTAACAATGGGGGCTACAACTATAAATCAGAGAGAGGGAAAAAGTAGCATGTAATTGTATAAAACGATATTCAGTACAAAAATTATGCTCACAAAAATGCAATTCACAACTGATATAACTGAAATATATTTTGAAATGATTGAACTTTTTAAGCATCTCAAAAGCATTTCAGTTTTTTTGCTCAGTGTAAATTAGTTTTCTGTGATTTTAATGAGCTGGATCTTGTGCTTTCTAAAGCAAATCTGGTCCTAACCTAAGCAAACATTTTTATTAAGTTATAATTTAAGGTTGCTAAATACAAGGTTGCAATCCAAGATAAGATGCATCACAGAACACAGCCTTCATTCTGCTTTTTAGGTAGGAAGACAGATGGCAGCAAATAATACCTGCTGAGTTCTGTACTTTACACTGGCTACCCATTCACTTCTGGGTGACTGGCTACTATCTGTAAAATCCTAAGTGACAAGTTATCTCAGAACCTGCCTATGCTGCTTTATGACACCTAAGCTTAGAATGAATGCTTCAGCTATCTGCCTCCTGGGATATGGAATTTCTCAGTAGTTTGCCATTAGAACTCCATCTTGCCTGATATACATCCAGGCCCAAATGTTTTCACTAGACCTGTCTGAAAAGCAGAAAATATCCTTGCAAGGTTTTTGTTTGGTTGGTTAGGGTTTTGTTTTTGTTTTGTTTTTAATGTCTCCTCTTGTTTGTCAGTTTGCCTTGTTACCTTTAGACTGAGAAGCAAGACGTCTCTTTGTTCAGTCTTTTTTTGTTAACTATAGGCATTTGAATCCCCTGACAATTAGCCTACTGACTGCTGTGCACCCACTCCATTCCTCTCAGGGAAACTGGTTAGGTTGATTGCTGCACAGGGTCGCACAATACATGCTCCTTATTTTGAGAAGGTTATTGTTTTCATTGAATCATAGAAATGTAGCTGTGCCTGGAGACCACAATGAGGAAAACCTTATAAATACCTGAATAATGCTAGATATTTAATTGGTTTCATTTCACTGTACAACAGTCTTAGACAGCAAAAGCCTTTATGAATCTGCAATGTAGAAAAGCAAAGTAAAATGCATAAGTGATTTACATTTGCATTCTTAGAGATCTCCCATCTACTGTTTTCATGTGCTAGAATTTTTCATTATTTATTCCTGTCCTCACATGTTCTCCACTTTTCAATTCTCCATTATCATTAATGAAGCTCTCTTGAGGTTTGTGAACTAACCAAATGTTAAAAATAGTTTGCTTACCAGACAGGAGTTTGCAATTTTTCACAATTCTATGTTTAACTCTAGCGCCCCCCGCCCCAATATAAGAAATATAGATATTTGTGCATACGATGGCACAGCCTTGGAAATACATAATTCCACTGAAAACACATTTCTGTCACTCCACTGGCACGTATGCAACTTTAACAAACCTGCATCATCTCTTTGAACAAAACAGGACTAATCTCTAATAAGAGCTATTGCTGTGCCTTGGCCCAAGCAGTTTGTCAATATTTGGGGCCTTGCAGGTTTGTTTCTGTTAGGATAAGGAATTAGGAATATGAGTCATGGATATTCTTGGTATAATCTTCTTTATTTACTAAAAATGTACAAAGCCCAGTTTCCCTGGACACAGTAGAAATAAACAGCTTCCTTGCTCAGAAATCCACAAGTTTAACATTTCATCAAACTCTGTCTCTCTGCTTCTACTCAGGGTCACATTCCCACCACCTTTAACTGGTTTTTGTTTTCCAGCACACAAGGTCTATAACCAATACCCTAGGCCCTGCACTTACCACCAGGAAAATCCCTCTTAGCGTCCCTGGGTTAACTCTTGCCTGCCACCTGGTCCGTTTCCTTGGGCCTTCACCAGCATCGTGTGCAGTAGTTTTAACATGTATAAAGGAGCTTGTTTGATCTTTTTGTTGAGGCTTTTTGGGTATGACAAGCTTTCTCCATTGACTTTAGTGAGCACAGTGATTTTCTTTGAGCTTCTGGCAGCCACTAGCAGCTTTCAGCATAACACTATTATAGGAGACTGAGGATCCTATGTATATGCCTTTTTCAGAGGAGCCCAGCTCCGATGGATGTCTTTAGTTAAAATATCTAACTTTTGATAGCCAGATTTGAAAATGTTGACTGAAGCTTGTCTTCAGATTCCAAATGCGTAACAGGGCTCCACAATTCAACAGACATGTCTGACAACAATTGTCATGAGGGACACTGATAAAACAGACAGGGCCAAAATTCATTGCAGATTTAAGTGAACAGAGAGAAACTCAACTCATACTTTTTAAATATACACACAGAGAGAAGTAAATATTTACCCAGTTCTGTTTTAGAAGGTCATCAGATGCCATCTGATTCAGTGCAAAGTAGTCATGCCTTCTGGAGTTTGGAATACTGAGTAGACTAATTTTTATTTTTCAATTTTATTTCTTTAATTAATCTACGGACTGTTTGGCAAACTGTGTTCTATTCATCTGTGCTAGTTTCTCTCCCTAGGTCATGCTACTATTTTTGCTAAGATTTATCCAATATTCTGGTTCAGTCATCCTGCAAGACTGAATGAAACCTTGAGACTGTTCTGGTGTCCTTGCCCGAAATCCATATCAGTTCTGCTGCTGAATCTCCTCATTATCCCTCCTACCTAATCTTGTCTCCCTTAAACTGGATATGAGGAAATCAAATTAAACCTCAATGATTATAAAAAGAACATGTGTCTATATAAACATTGCCCAGGATGTTGAATATAAAAGTGCAGTGGTAAATAATCTAAATGAAACTGCAGCAGGGTGGCTTTCATGTGAGCTAGAGAGCCAGGAGGTAAACCAACCCTGATTACAAGTCAAGCCCCACCTGAGGGGGAATCAGGTATTTCAAATATAAAAGACATCAGGAAGCTGTAGGTAATCAGGATTAGGGAGAAGTAGCTGGGATTGTCAGAAGTAGAAGGCCTGGCAACAAACTAGGGAAGAGATGGTGTGGTGCTGGAACTGTTAAAAAATGTTTGTTTTGGACAAGCTGTTGCTAGATTTATGAAGAATGAATTAAAGGATTTGGGGCTCAGAAGGTGTCTGGAATTTTTGTCAGTTCCCTGGTAAAGGGGAAATAGAGGTGGGTGGTGGCTATGGTATGACAATGTGTGTATTTGGCAGGATCTCTGAACCCCCTCTAGCTAAGAAGGCAAATAATCCCACAGAGGCCAACCCTAAAAGATTGATGATGGAAGAGTTTATCTGCCTATTAATGGAGCAGCAACAGAAAACTCAGAGCTCCTCCTGCAACTATTGCAAAACCAACAGAAAGAGCAGGAAATATGCTTTACCTCCCAACAACAGTGGCAGGAGATGCAATATCAGCAACAGGAGCAGTTGTTACAGCACTTCAGCAAACAGGCCTTAGAGACTCGGGTGGTGGTTAGGAGGGGGCAGGAAGATTAGACAAGGTAGACCTGACCCAGTACTAGTGAAGTTGGGCCTGGGGTACAATGTAGAAGTTTTTCTCTGTAATTCTGAGTGACTTGCTCAGGTGACTGGTTGGGAAGAATCCACCTAGGCCACCAGACTGGAGAGGCCCAAGATGCATACAGAGCCCTGAGTGATACCCAGTCAAGCTCATATCCTGATCTAAAAGTGGCCGTCTTAGATTTACTGGGGCTTACAGTGGAGGGAACCAGCAGATGTTTTGGACAGAGCTGTTTCTGCAAGGAGCATAGCCCTGTGCAGTAGTTGGCAACTGTGGGACTGGTGGCTAAGCCTGGACATGGATTCTTTAATACCAGTAATTGACTTACTTGTGTTAGAGCAGCTCCTGCACAGTCTATCTGGGTAAAATGGTTTTGACACTCAATGGTGTCAGAGGCCAATTTTAAGGCAAAGGGGCTGGAACAATGGGCCAGATCTGCTGTGCCTGATATTAAAAAGAAGCTGGTACCTAGGATACCCTGAGGGCAGTGAAGTCAACAGAGGAAAAAAGTAGGCGCTAACCTGAACTATCATGCCTTGGATGAGTGACCACTAAAATTCTTATTGTCACCAAGGGGCAAAGTTTCCTGGTGCACGGGGGATGGTATAAAGGCCATACTAGTAGTAAGCTTTTTGTTGTAGGAAAGCAGGGAACATTCAAAGAAAATGTTCCTTCATGAAGCATGACTTTGTGGGTTGCTATTTTAGCCAGGAGGGATGGTTGGGGTCCCATCCAGACAGGCTATCTATATTGGGAGGGGACATGTCCCCAGAGCTCTGTTTTTATTGTGAGAGAAGAGGACTAAGCAGAACGCTTGCCCTCTTATGGATTGGTATTGGGAGGGGTAGAAACCATGAGCTGAGGACAGAAGAAAGGGTTGCATCAGGAGTGGGATGTAATCCACAGAGCAGACCAGAGAATGCTGGCATAGTACTCAATTTGCTAGCAAGTATTGGTGAATTCCTACATATCAGGAAAGGGACTGGTAGAGGAAGTGGTTCTGACCTACTCCACAGAGGAGGGAGAAACTTTGGGCCTAGCACCCTAAATGGGTGAAACAAAGGAAGCTAAGGATGGGTGAACCTCAGAGCTGGATTTGCCCCACATGGAAGGGACTCTTGAGGTGTAGGTGCTCATTTGGGAGATACAGGAAACCTAATCAGGGCCCACAAGGGAGGAAGTAGGAACCCAGCTGTTTGGATCTCAGACAATGCCCAGTGGGGTGATGGTGGGCACCCAAATGATGACCCCAGGGATGACAAGGGAAGCATGGGTAGCCCAAGCTCCTCCTCAGGGTACATGGGAGAAGCTAATGGATTAATGCCAGGCAGCACTTGAAGAGCAAGATTGCTTGCATGTGATTGGTAAGTGAACTTGAAGGGAGCTGGAAACCCTATAGACCCAGACTGTGTCTTCAGGGGGCTGGTGACATAAGTAAAAGGGGTGGGGAAGGCAGGGTGAGATGGAGAAAACACATTTTCTGTTAGAACTTGCCCAGAGGTGTGCAAGGTTTTAAGGGGTGTGTGTGTAATGTAACAGGGTGTCTTACCTCTGGGCTGGAGAGTAAAGTTCTGTGGTATTTTTCATAAGAGTAGAGTTATTAACTAGACACGAATGAGTCCTGCACAGTTCAAATTGTGCAATTCAAATTGTGCAGTTCAAATTGGCACAACTGTCCTGGAAGGTCTATCAACAGGGGTTGGCACCTAAGGAATTGAAACAGATTAACTGGGAGATCTGGGCTGTGCAGCATCCAAATGTCTTAGAGCCCCACCCCCACACCTAACACAGACAGACCATGTCTTTCAGGAAATCTCTTCCAACTTTACCTGAGATGTCTAGGGGGAGGATGTTGGGTTGCCCACCTTTCCCCTTCCTGAGCCACATGGGCCACTCACTAGGTACACCTCTACCCCAATATAATGCTGTCCTCGGGAGCCAAAAAATCTTACAGTGAAACTGCATTATATCGAACTTGCTTTGATCCGCTGGAGTGCTCAGTCCCGCCCCCGCTCCCCCAGAGCACTGCTTTACCGCGTTATATCCGAATTAGTGTTATATCGGGTCGCGTTATATCGGGGTAGAGGTGTATTTAGAAGGATGGTAGGAAGGTGCTTCTGGGGATTTCCCTGTTGTAGCCCCATTTTGGAACATGGATGCCGTATTTTCCCTTTCACTTTATCAACAATTTAATAAACCATTCATATGCAAAAATGAAAAAATTGATCACGTATGAATGATCATTTTATTTTGGCCCCTCATTCACCCTCCCTGTCTCTTTAACGTAAACCTTTGTTCAGGTCTTTTGGTCTTCTCACTCCATTTCAGTTGCTCCAGCCTCCAGCCCTGCCATAGGGATGCTCCAGATCTGACCCATCATCTGTTTTGGAAGTCAGGAAAGATTTTTTCCCAGCAATGCCAGAAGTCTGTTAGATTGTTTTCACCTTCCTCACAGCATGCTGGAGGTACAGTTAGGTTAAATAGGACTAGAACTTAGAAAATCATGCTAGTAACTGGTAAGAATGGTTAGTTTATTGGAATTTGCAGCTAATGTACACTGTGGGGAAAAAAGGCCAAAGGGTCAGCTCCCAGAATTAAGAGAGATCTGGATTCACTGGTGGACTTTGTGTCTCTGGGAAAAAGGAAAATTTGAAGCCTTCACAGGCTGAGATTTGTTTTTTGTTTTTTTGGTTGGGGCGGAGGGGAGGAAGTGGTGGTTATGGAGGGAGGGTGAAAGGATGTGTTTGGGTGAGATGAATCCTATGGGTAGAGTTAAGAAAGTCTACCCTGAGTTATGGGTTGTGGTGGGAGCCCTGTAGCACACCTGCACTGGATCCATTTAAATGTTTGGTACACACAAGTTGGGGCACACAGGGAAGAAAACTTAGTACCCCTCCACAGAGTTAATAAAATTGTGGCCTGCTGCTTATATCCATCACTTCATCTGTCCTTATGCATCTGTATGTCCTGATCAAGTAGAATGTAAAAATAGAGGAAGGAAAAAAAACTACAAAGACATACTGACTATCAACATGTGCTCAGTCATTTACTTTTTCAGACCCCATCCCTATTCTGTTAATTGTCCTCCCAGATGTTGCTTTGTAAAGTGGCTAGTACCTTTTGGAGGCTATATAAATTAGGCTGTCAAACAGTTTAAAAAAATTGCAATTAATCACGAGATTAAAAAAAGTCTTGATTAATCACAGTTTTAATCATACTATTAAACAATTATAGCATACCAATTCAAACTGATTATAAATATTTTTGGATGTTTTTCTACATTTTCAAATATATTGATTTCAGTAACAACAAGTTCCCTCATTATGGGTAGGAAGTGTTCTAAATGCAACCATTAACTGGAATCTGATAGATCTCAAGACTAAAGTAAGCTCCTTAAGCTTCAGATAGCAACTGAGTAAATCAGTCTTCCAAGCCCAAGTGAGCTTCCGAGTTATGCAATACTCCCAGGCTGAAAGGAGCTCCTGTGCAATATTAAGTTTCCAGTCTGGAATAAAACCTTGAGGGCTGGAGCTCGCCTCAGCCTAGATTGCATTCCAAACTGAGTCAGAGCCTTAGAGCTAAAGCAGACATCTATCAAAGAAAATTCCAAATTAGGCTGAGTCCCTTAGGACTACAACAGACTTAATAGTTCCTGAGCCAATCCCCTAGTATGTTCTGGCCAATCAGTCCCCTCCACCTGCTTCAGAATGGATCTTTACAGCTATAAATCCTCTTCCAGGCCTACAATAATTAGTGTACTTAAATCCTTGTTATTTAGAACCTGGGCAAGTGACACAAGGAAAGAAGAAAAACCCTAAAAAACACATCCAGTAACTGGCTTCTACTTTCCCATTTCTTCTTAGAAATTAGAGGGCTTTGATGCAAACAATGTATATTGTTCATTTAACTCTTTTTGTAAATCAGCACCCTGAGAATCAGTACTTTCTGTGTTGGACAACTCTGTCACAATTCTGTAGGACAAAAACCTGAGCCATAATGTTTGCCAGATTTATTGAGTAGAAAAAGCATCCAATCCATTTCAACTGCGGATATAGTTTTTCCAGTTTTGGGTCCAATCCTGTGTAGTGCCAAATGTCTTTTGAGAAGTGCTGAGCACAGCTTCAATAGAAACCAAAGCATGTTTTCCTCCAAGATGTTTGGCAACACTGACTTTTAAACAAAATAGAAGGCAGGTACAGATGATGGGGACTAACAAAAGCTTTGGAATAAGCAGTGAAGGAGTGGTTGTTTTAACATACCCAAATAAAGGAAGAATCAGAGTCTATCATTCAAAAGGGCAGTAATATTGGAGGTCAGATTAAAGATACTGGAAGAGTAAAGGAACTTGACTTCAGTGACAATATACAGTATAGTTATTTTATTATTTTAAATGGTCATTGGAGATTAAAACCATGACAAACTTAACCTGTATTAAAACTGTTGTAATGTGATGGGTAAATTCTCCAAGTAATGAATATTTTACTTTAAATCTACCTCAGTTGCCAATAAATAAAAGAGAAGTAACATCAGAATACCTTTTGTAGAGACTGTAAAAATGCAATGTTTTGTGCTGCCTCTACTGTCATTGGAGTCCCTGTAAGATAGCAACAGACACTATTCCCAAAGCTGATATGAATCAATGACAGTGCTGTATAAATAATGGTGTCTTGGCACAGTGAAAACATAGATAACTTAGCGCAGATGCAATTGAAGAGAAAATAACCATGTTAATTTCAGCTGCATTCCAAAATGAAACAAAACACCACCACTAAAATATTGGAAAGAATGGATAATAAAATTATATAAATTCAAGATACCTTTATGCTATGGGGTAACTTATCAGAAGGGCACCTTGTCTGCTGCAGATTTAAGTTATGCCTACAAGCCTTGCACCCACATTTTTGCACTTCTATTTTCACTGCAGTCACAAATCAGAGAGATGCAAAAGGAATTAGATTAGTACCATCAATTTATCCATTGACAGCTTCTGCTCGGAATTACACTAGTGCATAACTGAGTTACTTCAAGTACATACACTTGTGCAAATTAAAGCAGAAGCTAGTGTTTAGGAGGTACAAATTACACCTGAAAACAGGGAGGAAAAATATAAAAGATCTTGCAGTAAAAATAAAAATAATTGAAGTAAGGCAATAAATACTGTGCAGCTCTAGGCACACCCACAAGTAGTTGTAGAACTGCATGAAGTAAAATAGGCTACAGTGTAATCCATAAAAGTTCTGCTGCTTCCAGCACAATGTTCCATGGAGAACCAACCAGTTTTCCCTAACCAACCTTTTCATTGATTCATCCCCACAGGAGCTGCTATTCATGCACCGCTTTTGGAAATTAGAGGCCAATAAGCATGCTAATATCCCCATCCATTAATACCATTCTTCTCTTTGGAAAGAGAAACACGTGTTGTTGTCAAATTGAATTTTATGTATCATTGCCAAATATTAGACATCAATTAAATACGAAGGAACAAAGGGTTTGTTTTTTTTTTAATATCTCACAAAACACAATTGAAATCCAGTATCAGAAATGCGAAATGCTTGTTGTTTCTTACTCTAGAGTTCAGTGTTAAACTTCCAGTGTTCACTTCTAAAACAACTCTCCCAGGATGCATTACATTGCAAAAATCATGAACTGAAAAGTTGCTTGCAGTTTATTTCTGTAGCATTATATGTAACACTTTCATTTGTAACTTCGGAACCATTGTTATATACATTGTTTCCAAATCCCAGGAGTGGCATAATATACCAAACAATATCATACAGACTTTCACAGGGTTAGTATGATCCCAATCACCACAGCTGAAAGTTTCCTTCATGTTTTCTCCTGGCAACCCTTAGTTTTCAGTTTTCCCAAGACTCTCTGAAGAACAAAACACATAGAAAATGATTAATTTACAGTGGTATAAAATCAGAAGTAAATCCACTTCTGAAACCAGTACAAAACTGGTATAGCAAAATTAATTCCCCAATTTAAAGCACAATGCAGCTTCAGTACTTTTAATTTACTCTAGTTGTCTAGCATGTCATACAATATTATTACTCTGCATCAAAATGTATTAGTCATTTATTTTTTAAATATTTTCTCTCATTTGCCAGTGGCTTCCCTGGATATATTTTGGATTTGCACTGGTGTAACTAAAAGCAGACTTTAGCCCTCCATTCTCCCCACAGTTGTAGTCTTTCCAATATAACAATACACTACATCCATTTGTGTGTCAAATCGCAGTATAAATACTTTATGGATACTGCTTCCCTACATCTCACAGGAGGATAAAAAACATAAATGCTTGGAAGGTGCTTAGATTTTATTGAAGCTGGAGACCACAGAAGTACCTGAATGAACAGGCAAATTCTTTCTAAGGTCTAACTGTAGTGGTGCAGCTATGCCAAACACCACACTTTGACTGTACATTTTGAGAGTCAGACTTTGGCCAGGCCCTATGTGGGTGTATAAGGCTGAGAGGACTCAGGAAGCTCATCCTGCCCAACTCCCACTTGTGCTTCCTGTGCAGGAACCAACCATAGTTGCAATCCTTGTTCTTCTAACGACACTTACCCCCCGGAGAATGACTGAACAGTGAGGAGGAGATAGCGGTATCATGGACCCCCCTCCCTCACACCAACCAATAAAGATGGCCTGCTTCAGAGGGAAGCCTAACATTACCTCAAAGGGGACATCTCTCCTTGCACACAAGACCACCCACAGGGCAGAACTTTGGCTTATTGGCAGAACTGCAGTTTATATATGCTGTCCAAGAGCAGAAGAATAAAAGTGGATGTGGATAGAAATTAAATCAGTTCAGGAGCTGCCAAGAAAATGAATCTATACACCTAGAACTAGCACTTCAGGTCCCAAACAACCAACTCAACCTTTTTTTTCAGAAATTCTAACCAAATAGTGCCAAAACTATTTTTCCAGGACTGCAAAATTCAGTTGAATTTGTTTTTCCATTTTATGAGCCCCCAGACTTCCTATCTGTAGCTGAGATAAGAATTAAGACCAACAAAATACAAGTAGTAACCATAGGATTTACACATGTGAGTAATCCAGATGATTTCTATGGGACTACTTGAATAACAAAGGTTTGCGGGATTGTTCTTGGATCATTTCCTATCTAGCTAAAACCAGGAAATAACTAAAAATCTTATGAGACAGCCCGATTTAAAGGCCCAAGACATTTGGATAAACATCAGAAAAGAATTTAAACTTTTGGATCCTTTCTCAAACTATATCATTTGAGTTTTAGCAATCACTAATTGTTATCATGAAACTGAATAGAACAGAACACATGATATTTCCCTGACTCAATAAGTGAATGAGGTGTGTTACCATTCTATGTTAGGAAAAGCTTCATCCTGGTGGATGCAGTTAATTGTCAGTGTTTTTTGGCAAAAGTGATCCCAAACAGATACCCAAATGATAGAAAACAGTCACCAAAGAACCCAATCCTCTGAGATATTCACACTTATAATCTCACCAGAGAAGGCCCTAGAGGGTGAGAATCATATTGCCAGCAAGGCTGGAAATCATGACTTCACTTGATTAAGAATAATACTGGGGCTGACACCTTATCACATACGCCGCTGTTCTGCAATTCATTTCTTTGTGCCACCTGGGAGCATTTTAACTGCAGCCAGAGCAGCAGTCAGTTTGAATTTTAAGGAATATATTAAAAGGACTATAAAAAAGCATCTTTCGTTCTTTTCATACTTTCTGGCTGTTTATAGGAACTAGAGCTGTGTGAAAGCAGGGAGTTGTTTTGCTGTTCCATCACAGATTATTTTGCACCCCCAAAATGTTCCTAAATTGTGAATGTTTGGGAGAGTTTTCTTTTACATCAAAAAACTTGGGAGAAATGCAAATGCAAAAGTCCATTCTTGCTCAAAATATCAGGCTATGAAAGGCCAAATGTTACTGTTCAGGCCTCTTCATTGAGGAGCAAATCCTCTCCTTAGTGACTTGCCTATGTGGTTGGGAGGGACACTGCACAGATTCAGAGGCATGCTCAAGCCCTACCATTACTCTGCCTCAAAACCAGCTAAGGACTGTGATATATAGGTGAAGCACATTGCTCATCCCTTGTGCAGTTCCTGGCAACCCTAGCTTCTCTTTTCATGTAGTGTAAATGCACCACTGTGCTTCCAGGAAAGGCTCTGAAACGATGAATGTAGGGGCAGGATTTGTCCCTATGTAAAAAAATGCCTTTAATGGCACAGGAGATGAGAACTTTATCTCCCCGCAGCTGACTTCTTTCTATACAAGAGTATCCTGTTAATATGCAATAGATGAGGCTTAGTTCAATTCTCAAATAATGAGGTGGAAAAAAAAATCAGTTCCCAGACTGTACAAGTGGTGGGAATAAATGGGGCAAGTAGTGTCAGGGAATGCCTCAATAAATAGACAGATACTGATGCCATAATTCAAAGGAACAAATTCTCAGGGAGCTGTTCCCTCTTTTTAAAATAGTATATAAATATCTGAGCTCCTGAGCAACCAGGATAGACTTGGACTTTATAACTGAGTTCCTTCTTAGTTGAGAGAGAAAAAATGTGGGTATGAGCTATTTCCTAGTCTATTACTTAGTTTATTTACAACATCCACATAGTTCCTGTTAGCATGAATAAGGACAGCTAAAAAAAAAAAAATGCAACATTAACAATAATATGGAATTAACACTCCTTTCAGAAAAACAAGCAAGAATGTCAATCAGCTTTCTCCAGCCCATTTTAATTCTCTGTGTTTCTTAATTCCTCCCTGAACAGATTGAACTATTGTTGCTAGAAGATGTGCCTGGCTTGTCAGTCAAAATCATTACCCTACCAGACAGCTGGCATGTGTCATTTACACAGCCTCCCTGAGCTTACAGTCAATATGTCCGTGGGTGTTGGGCGAGCGTGTTGTCCTCGTTCATCCATTCTCTCTTTCAGCAAAGGAATCCTGATAAAATTCAGTGAACATGTCTATTAAATAAAATGCCTCAAGTGTCCCTTGCTTGTTTGTCATCCTGTTAGTGAGCTAATGGCTGGGCCAGATGTTAAGCTGTGGTGAAAGGGCACATAGTGCAAGCTGAGAGGTGGGGGAGGAGTAAGTGGTGCATAAGTGACAAAGCTCAGCTTTGTAATTCCTTGATGCTGGGACACTGTGTTCAGGGCTGATTACTTTGAAGGGGCCAAAATAGCATCTAGTGAGCAGTCCAATATAAAGGCATCCCAGCTGCCCTTTCTTTTCCTCTGGCCATGCCTACTATACTGCCAGCATGGAGGAGGTGGCAGAGGAATCTTTGAACTGGTTCTACACCATAGTAGGATCTCCATATACTGGGATGATCCTGTTGGATCCAGATGTGCTGACTTTCTCATCAGAACACTCCACTTCACATCACTTTGTCAGTGCACCAGAAGCCCTAGTCTTGAACATGTATCTGATGAAGCCATTAGCCTCTCCTGTGAGTTCCCATGTCAAATGTATTTCTTCAATGCCATTATTGATTACCTAATTGTACCATTTTTGCTACACTATTAATAGGCTTGGGAGGATTTTTTAATTGGTAAATGTCAGCAAATGTCAATTTCACTAAACCGATAAAAATATTTCCATTGATAACAACAGCAATTTACAGATAAGCAAAGTAAGAAAAATGATGTTCAAGAAATTAGTAGAATTTGATTTAAGGATATTTATTTTGTATATTTTGATATGTGATGTTGACAATTTGTGATTTGATGGTTATACAGTTTAACTTTTTGAATCTTTAAGTCTATTGTCATTAAATAATTACTGTCTGACTCTTCCATAATTTCCTGCAACTGTGAATATTTAAACAGCTAAAGATGGAAAAAAATGCTTAAAACCCATACCTTTGAACAACAGTGAAAATTTAAATTGATAAAAATCTAAAAAAAATGCTTACTAATAAACACCGATATCTGTCAAAATATAAAAAAATAAAAATTGAATTCTGCCAAACCTAAGTATAAAATTAGTGGAATGCTTAATCACAGATATTGGAGAACATGAGTTTGTAGGAGTTTCAGTTACAGAATTATAGAATGTCTAACATAAAGGAAAGACACGTTGCCACTTTTTAGTCTGTTATTGAGTGTCCAGCAAGATTGAAGTGCTCTCCTACTGTTTTTTGAATGTTACAATTCTTGATGTCTGATTTGTGTCCATTTATTCTTTTGTGTAGAGACTGTCCAGTTTGGCCAATGTACATGGCAGAGAGGCATTGCTGGCACATATCACATTGGTAGATGTGCAGGTGAACAAGCCCCTGATGGCGTGGCTGATGTGGTTAGGTATATGATGGTCCTAGATATGTGGACTGAGTTGGCAACAGGGTTTGTTGCAGGGATTGATTCCTGGGTTAGTGGTTTTGTTGTGTGGTGTGTAGTTGGTGGTGAGTATTTGCTTCAGGTTGGGGGCTGTCTGTAAGTGAGGACTGGCCTGTCTCCCAACACTCAATAACAGACTTAAAAGTGGCAATTCTTCAACAAAAAACCTTCAAAACCAGACTTCAATGAGAAACTGCAGAACTGGAATTAATTTGCAAACTGGACACCATCAAATTAGGCCTGAGCAAAGACTGGGAGTGGATGGGTCACTACAAAAAGTAATTTTTCCTCTGTTAATACTCACACCTTCTTGTCAACTGCTGAGAATAGGCCACATCCACCTTGATTGAATTGGCCCGTTAGCACTGACCCATTCCAGCATTCATTTTAATATGGCTTGATGTGCAGTGGATGTAGCTTGACTTGTTTTGTTTCCTTGTAGCGTACAAAGAAACAGTGAAAGAGTTAGTGCAAAGGAGGAAGAGACCCACAACTCCACTCCAAACTGTCACTCAAGACCTTTCAAAGAACCCAGAAAAGCAGCATCAAATCCTGCACTGCAGTGGTATTGAACGAGAATGGAGAATTAAATATAAATGGAGAGTAGTTGGTTTCTTGCAATGGCCAGAAGACCAGTGTACTGTCTGATTAAAATAAGACTGAAAAGAGAAGGTGTGCATGCTCTACATTTGTGCTGTTTGAGCCCAATACAATGAGAACTTTGTCCAAGAATGTTCAACCATCTGAAAATATGAACCCTATGATGTTGCCAACGTCTGTGAGAGCAGCACAGGTTAAAGATGTGCAGAAGCTGCTTATGCAGTTAATTTAAACTGTCCATGATTTCAGGAGTGTTTTGGAAAATGTATTTGTGTGAACCTCTCTCTCCTCTTTTTCCATTTCCTTCATCATGCTGGGACATAGGATCTCCTTTCATGTGCCTGGCAAGTTTCCACAGATACATAGCACATTCAAGGAGGGAGGATGCTGAGTTTGGAGAAAAAGTTTACATGGAATCCCATTGTTAAATATTCAAAGTCAAATGCCAAAAATGAAGAAGCACTCGAAGTTAAGTATACAGAAAAACAGCCTGAAAAAGAACTAGAAGAATTTACGGTTTTGTATTTTATTACAATGATTTTAATTGTTTCAATTTTTCTGAATATACAATCATAATGGTTGCTTCTGGCTTTCATAAAATGTATGAAGAAGCGAACATTTACAATGCAGGCCAGCCCTTGGTGAAATGTACAGCTTGCATAATCTCTGAAAGTCCCTAACCAGATTTACCCAAATACTGAGGCTACTCATGTGACTACAACTTCTAAATTAATAATGGTATTGCTGTCAGCTGGTAATGACAACAGAGGCTAATTGATCTATGTGGTTTCACACTTTCAGAATGTATGACATCAGCTACATTCACTGATCTAGAGCACTACTTAATATTACTTACCACAAACTACGTATAACAAGTGAATGCTTATAATTTGGGAGCTAATAAATAGATCTAGTCAAATTCTGTTAATATAATAGCAATTAAGGTCACTGTACGGGTAATAAAGATGTCGACAAACAAGTAGAGCTTTTAACGAATCACTTGACTGATGCTTATTCTAGAGGTGGGATTTTCAAAAGTGCTTTGTATTGGCCAAACGCTGCTCCTACTGAAGCCAATGGTGAAATTTCCACCCTTAGCTTCAGTGGGAGCAGAGTTTGGCCAATACTAACCACTTTTGAAAATCCCACCTCTAGAATAAAATCCCACCTCTTCATTAAAAACTCTACTTGTTTGTCAACATCACTAAGATGAGTTCACTATTTTAGATAATCATCTGTTAACTAGGCATTATTATGGTTAAAACAAGACATCTGAAACACTTATTTTCCAACCATTGCATTTAACTATTCTATTTACTCCTGGGGGGAATTCTGTGTCAAAAAATTAATAATTCTGCACATAATATTTTAAAATTCAGCATATTTTTGTCAAAATAACACAATATAATCCTGCCAGTTTCAGTTATTTTGGTAATTTATTTCCAAATATCTGTCAGCTAGTATGTCTGTAAAAATACAGACAGCAAAAAAGATTCCCCCAGGAGTAGAGAGTTAAAGAAACCCATATGACAACCCAGTCCCTTTTTCTCTGTTATGTTTTTGTTTGGAGCTTCACTGTGAATTTGTCACAGGTGCCAGCTGGACACACTTTGGGGGAAAACTCTGCCTCTCTGTTTTTTTAGTCAGTTTTTATTCCCTGTCCCCATAGGGTTGCCATATAGAGGTTCCATATAGAGGTTAGAGGAGGGGGGGGAAGAGGAAGCTGGAGGGGGAGGTACAGTTGGGGGTGCTGGAAGGGTATGTGTACTGGAAGTCAAGTATCAGAGGGGTAGCCGTGTTAGTCTGAATCTGTAAAAAGCAACAGAGGGTCATGTGGCACCTTTAAGACTAACAGAAGTATTGGGAGCATATGCTTTCATGGGTAAGAACCTCACTTCTGCGGCATCTGAAGAAGTGAGGTTCTTACCCACTAAAGCTTATGCTCCCAATACTTCTGTTAGTCTTAAAGGTGCCACAGGACCCTCTGTACTGGAAGTGTGTATTTGGGGGGTGCCAGAGTGGTGTCTGTGTGTACTTGGAGAAGGTATTTGGAGGGTGCTATAGGAGTCTGTGTGTATGGGGAGAGGGTATTGGGGGAGTGCGTGAGGGGGCTGTGTGTGGCCCCTGAGTTCATACCTCTCCCCCGACCCTCCAGAGCCCAGCTGCAGGGCCAAACACCTACCCCTCCCCCAGCCCGGGCATCCAGAAGAAGAAACAGCCTGATGCTGGGTCCCAGGCTTGTACGGAGTTTCCTGCATGCCGCCTCCTTCCTTCAGGGCATGTTGGGAACTGCATCTGCCAGGAACCCTCAAGCTCTCCCTCCCACTGGCAGTGTTCTCTATTCGTGGGCTGGGGAGCCAGGCTCTGCAGGGTCCAGGAGCCAGGCTCTGCAGGGTCCAGCAGCCCCTAGTATTGGCCAACAGCTCTGCAGCACCAATTCTGCAGGGAAAAATGAAATTCTGTGCAGAACATTAATTATGTACAAATTTTGCATTATGCCGTGGTGCAGAATTCCCTCAGAAGTATATTCCTCACTGTAGAACTTCAAAATAGAGACTTATTTTTATTCTTCACTATTCAGTATGTATAGCATGTAAGCTTAAGTGATTGATCAATCCAAACACCAAGATATTTGAAAGATAAAACTGTCCCGAGGATAGAGCTATTAAAAATGTAATGCTTAACTCTGGATCTACTGCCAGAATTTCTATTTTATGATTAGCCTGAAAATGAAAGTCTGTTTTTTGTAATGGCAGCTTATTTATTGTGCATTACTGAAGTACCAGAATGTGTATGGTACTCTTCAAGATTTCAGTGGGATGCCTGGTGCAAAACTGTGCACTGATCCTATGGCCATCAAGAAAGTAATGTTATTATTGTGTATTCCATCAAGATGCAATTTAATTAAAAACAACAACAATAAAAATGTTACAGCTGAAGGTGACATTAGAAAGTGATAGCAAACAGTGCTGTCTATGAAGCCATAGTGGACGTGTGAGGCATTGTTGCAAAGAAGATCTCTCTGAGCATGTGTATCAAGTATTCATTCACCAGTGGCATGCATTCAAGCATGAATCTGGAACAGAATGCTTATATTCTTTGTTTCAGGGTAGCAGCCGTGTTAGTCTGTATCCTCAAAAAGAATAGGAGTACTTGTGGCACCTTAGAGACTAACAAATTTATTAGAGCATAAGCTTTCGTGGCTACAACCCACTTCTTCGGATGCATATGCATATGCATCCGAAGAAGTGGGTTGTAGCACACGTCCACTATGGCTTATGCTCTAATAAATTTGTTAGTCTCTAAGGTGCCACAAGTACTCCTATATTCTTTGTAGCAGGTAACAGGCAGCAAGTGGACACCCAGATGCTTTAATATTTATGCTTTGCTAGTGACAGCAAGGAGAAGTCTACATGCAAAGATTAAAGTAAAGGGAAGTGGGGAGGAGTCCAGCTTTCCTTTCTCTGACAAAAACAGAGGGAGAGCATCTTCTCTCATTGGTTTGGCAGAGCAGCATTCCCACTCTTTCTTAGCTAATCCCGTGAGAGAATAGAATCATAGAAGATTAGGGTTGGAAGAGATCTCAGGAGGTCATGTAGTCCAACCCCCTGCTCAAAGCAGGACCAACCCTAACTAAATCATCTCAGCCAGGGCTTTGTCTAAGGATGGAGATTCCACCACGTCTCTAGATAACTCATTCCAGTGCTTCACCACCCTCCTAGTGAAAAAGATTTTCCTAATATCCAACCTAGACCTCCCCCACTGTAACTTGAAACCATTGCTCCTTGTTCTGTCATCTGCCACCACTTTGGACAGCCTAGCTCCATCCTCTTTGGAACCCCCCCTTCAGGTAGTTGAAGGCTGCTATCAAATCCCCCTCATTCTTCTCTTCTGCAGACTAAATAAGCCCAGTTCCCTCAGCCTCTCCTTATAAGTCATGTGCCCCAGCCCCCTAATTATTTTTGTTGCCCTCCACTGTACTCATTCCAGTGTGTCCACATCATTTCTGTAGTAGGGGGCGCAAAACTGGACACAATACTCCAGATGTGGCCTCACCGGTGCCAAATAGAGGGGAATAATCACTTCCCTCGATCTGCTGGCAATGCTCCTCCTCATCCAGCCCAATATGCCGTGAGCCTTCTTGGCAACAAGGTCACACTGTTAACTCATATCTGGGTTCTTGTCCACCGTAATCCCCAGGTCTTTTTCTGCAGAACTGCCACTTAGCCGGTCAAACCCCAGACTGTAACAGTGCATGGGATTCTTCCATCCTAAGTGCAAGATTCTGCACTTGTCCTTGTTGAACCTCATCAGATTTCTTTTGGCCCAATCCTCTAATTTGTCTAGGTCACTCTGGACCCTATCCCTCCCTTCCAGTGTATCTACCTCTCCCCCGAGCTTTGTGTCATCTGCGAACTTTCTGCGGGTGCAATCCATCCCATCATTCAGATCATTAATGAAGATGTTGAACAAAACCAGCCACAGAACAGACCCCTGGGGCACTCCATTTGATACCAGCTACCAATTAGACATTGAGCTGTTGATCACTACCCGTTGAGACAGACGATCTAGCCAGCTTTCTATCCACCTTATAGTCCATTTATCCAATCCATACTTTTTTTAACTTGCTGGCAAGAATACTGTAGGAGACCCAGCCAACTCCCTCAGCACTCCCACCCTCAACTCCCTCAGCACCTTTCACCACTGAGGGCTGCTCACCTCCTCCCCATACTGTGCTCCCTAGTGCAGCAGTCTGGGAGCTGACCTTGTTTGTGAAGTCCGAGGCAAAAAAAAAGCAGCATTGAGTACTTCAGCTTTTTCCACATCATCTGCACTAGGTTACCTCCCCCATTCAGTATCTGTCCCACACTTTCCCTGACCTTCTTCTTGTTGCTAACATACTGTAGAAACCTGTAGCTTCTCCTCCTGTTTGCGTCTATTTTAATCTTTGCCCCCCATACCCACCGCAGTGGCAAAATATGCTAGCTACTCCTTCAGTGACTAGGATCAAATGCTCTGCTTTTTGTCTGCATATAAAAATGTGCAAAGAAACTTAGATTTGGAAAGACTATTCCCTGGCAAAATGTACATCACACACATCCTCAGAATGTTTCTTACCACATATCTGCCATACTGTCAGGCCACTCTGAAATGTCAAACCCAACTAATATTTTTTATAAATGGCTCTGTTATGCCCACCTATCCATTTAAATGGCATCATTTCTTTGCTGTGATAGGGCTCCTTCAGCAGGACATTAGAAGAATTAATGTCCTTTAATTTAAATATGAGAAGTTCCTGCTTCTCTAGCCATTACCATGCCTAACACTAATTAGCACTTGTGGAAGGTATATGAGCGGCATGTATTAGGGTTGAAGTCATACACAACAAGGCATTATTCAGAACCTGGACATTCTGTCAAGATGAAAAATGCTATATAAATGTGTGTTATTTATTGAAGTATTTTTATGTGATATCTGCATCATAATCCTCTGTTATAATTTATCTAAAAATGTAAAAGCTAAGGCACCAGAACTGATCACCAAGAGAGTAAGAAAAGAACATAGACAACCAAAAAACACACCAAAAATAGCATTTGATATTTTTATACAGTACAGTAGAACCTCAGATTTACGAACACCAGAGTAACGAACTGACGAGTCAACCACACACCTCATTTGGAACTGGAAGTGCACAATCAGGTAGCAGCAGAGATAAAAAAATAAATAAATAAAAAGCAAATATAGTACAATTCTGTGTTAAATGTAAACTATTAAAAAATAAAGGGAAAGTGGCATTTTTCTTCTGGATAGTAAAGTTTCAAAGCTGTATTAAGTCAATGTTCAGTTGTAAACTTTTGAAAGAACACCCATAATATTTTGTTCAGAGCTACGAACATTTCAGAGTTATGAACCACCTCCATTCCCAAGGTGTTCATAACTCTGAGGTACTACTGTAAATGAGATGAATTTTAATTGGGAAATAAACATCCATCCTCATTGTACTATTGGCTATTTTTCAAAACTCATGTAATGTAACATGTTAGACTGCAGTTTGCAGTGTTGTTGTAGCCTTGTTGGTCCATGGATATTAGAGAAACAAGGTGAGTGAGATGATGTCTTTTATTGGAACAACTTCTGTTGGTGTAAGAGATCAGCTTTTGAGCTGCACAGAACTCTTCTTCAAGTCTGAGATATTACTTTACCCACCTTGTCCCTCTAATGTTTGATTGTAATCACAGTCACAGTGAGTGAGAAAGAGAATCTCCTATAGAAACGTTCCAGTGGCTAATAAGATTCAATATTATTTTATTCTGTTCTATCAGACAAAAGACCATAATTGGTAATCTTGTATTCCATCCATAGTTGTAGAAGGAAATATTCAAAGTGATTTGCTAATTAAAATAGTTTAGTTATAAAATATATAGCCTCAGTGACATCTGTAACTGAAGTAATAAATAGGAACCTAAAAGTCATGACTGTGTGAAATCACAACACAGTTGCCCCATATTCCCACACCCAAGTCATTCATGTGCCCCCCCCCCCCAAAAAAAAATCAGGACACACAATCCAGAACACTAACACACTAACACCATAAGGCTCCTGAGGCCATACATGTGTGATGCCCAATGCTGCTACTGGGATGCAGGGGGATCTGTTGGAGTCCTGTGCCTATGAAGTTCTGGCCTCTTGAGGTAATAAGTGGGAAGGGAGGTTTGGCTAGCTTATTGCTCCTTGCATGTTGGTGTTGTAAGCAGCCTCTGTCATTGCTTCTACTGACTCTCTCCTTCCTGGAAGATGATAGGTCCTTTTTAAAAGGCCACTCCTCCTAAGTAAAATTCTCTGGAGGACTATATCCAATAGATACTTCTAGGAAGGAAAAGGGGATGACTGCTGAGGCTATGTGCCCCCAAAGTCCTGTCTGTGCTATGGAAAAGGGCAGCCAGGATGCTAGTGAGCGGCAGCATAATATCATCCTTTCTTCCTTCTCTTTTCTCATGTTATAACTCTGGGAAGCAAATGCTTTAATGACTTGGTGAATGAGGGCTTGTTATCCTCATCAGAGGGAGAAAGCATTTGGTACCTGAAATAGGACACGCTGCAGGACATCAAATACTTGTTTAATCATTCAAAAGGTGATTTAAGGTTAACTTTCCAGAGTACTGATTTTGTTGAAACACATTAAATTAAATTACTGACCATACAACATTGTGACTATGGTAGACCATGAATCAGTAACAACTTTGTGGCTTTGTAAAGTAATTACTAGGAAGCACATAAAAGTCCCTAACACAAGGATGCAGTTGGTCCATCAGTTTTTATAACAGTGGGAAATGTGCATTTACAAAGTAGTTTGAAGTCAACAGAGAAAGTCTTAGGAGCATTCACAACCTCCACAACAATTTGAGAGGAATAATCTTTTTTGTTCTTGGGTCTTAGCTCCTTAGTGTGACACCTGCTGACATTCCCTTAGATCTTAAAGATTTTTGGCCCCTTGAGTCAGAGGCTGGTATTTCCCCTAATATAAACCCTCAAAATCAAGGAAGTAAACTATTGAGCCTCTACATCATACATTTACTCAACTAATCACACAACTATCTTCCTACACAACACTGGCACTCCATCCAGGATACACAGAGGCACAGTCAGGTGTCAGGGATGTGCCTTTTGTTGTCTGTGAGAAAATATGCCCAAAGTTGGACGAGTTACCTCTTTAAAAATCTCAGTTTGCACATGCGACTCTTATTAGAATTTGGCATCTAAATCCTCTGAAGGTAGTACCTCTACTAAACATTTTCAGCCCCCTCACAGCTCATGGTGCCAACTAGGCTGTGCATGTGTTGTTCCCACACAGTGAGTAAGCATGCCCTATCCCAGGGCTGAAGGGCATGAGCAGGACTTTGCCTGAATTTTCTGTTCTTGGCTGCTGCAAGCTGCTGTGACATCGGACCCAGGAACTGAGAGCAGGGGGCTGACCCTCTCTCTCTTTTGTGCTCTCAGGGCTCCTCCTGGTGGTGCCCATGCAGGCGAGAGTGGGGAAGCAAGCTGCATTGCAGGATGGGCAAACTGAGGGCTGTTGGGTTTGGGTGTTGGGTGTCGAGAAAACAACTGAGAGCTGTCGTGTGTCTGTGTGTCAAGGGGAAACTGGAAGTACACAAGCAAACTGGAGAGGGGCCTGGCAGTGCATAAGGACCTGGGAGGGCAGGGGATGAACTGTGACTAACCGAGCAAAGAGACTGGGACTGGAATGAGGAACCCAGGTTGGATGGGCACTTGGACAAAGAGCCTGGGGAGGAGGGAGGGTGAAGACTGGGACTGGCTGGGTTAGGAAACTGAGATAAGCATAAGCTACTTGGGTTGGGGGAAGACTGGCATGAGGATCTGAGGAAAAGACAGGATTTTGATTGGGACAGGAACAGACTGAAGGGACAGGAGCAGAAGGGTCTGTGACGATTACAGAACATTCCCTTCCAAGATTTCTAAGTCTCAGCATTCTTCTGTTGTCAGCAAATATCTGTGAAACCAACTCAGGTGTTTGTCTCATTCCTCTTTAGTGGCTAGTCCACATAGCAGTAGTAGGTTGTCATCCTCTGTCAGTTATTCTGTTATCTTAAGTAGCAGAAGTCTGTGCTGTGGATTTAAATATTCCAGCCCTGCTGATGACTCATGAGGGGGACAATATTATGCCATATGCTGGAATTATTCATTATTATTAATTATTATTTACTACTATTTTTCTGTCCTTCAGCTTTTCAAAAAACTTTGGAATGAGGGGTCCTTTGAGGAAAAAAAAATTGATTATGTAATTAAAGGCTGACTGTGTATATGCAAGTGGGCTGCACGGGCAGCCTAAATTCTGTCATTTATTAACTTGATTTTGCAACTTTAATATTCTTTTAATCTAGTGTTTGGTGTGTAATTTAATTTATATTGGAAAGTTGTGGTGGGCAGGAGGGGCAGGGCACTTTTTTTAAGCAAGTCTTTTAGGCCATGTTGCTCAGCTCTGGTTTATTACTGTTTGTCCAAGTTATAAAGTTTTTTCTAGATCTCTTTGCCCATTCCCTATTCATACATTAATGTCTAACCCACCTCAAATGCAAGCGGTACTATATCTATACTTATTATAGGAACACGCTTGCCAATGTGAACGTTCAAAGTACATTTTCTCCCCTACGCTATACAAGGTTAAAAGAAAATATGCAGGACCTGACATATGACAAGGTTTATTGTTAAAGGCATTAAGCAGTGTCTTGACAATAACTATAATTTATGTTGCCACTGCTTTGACCTGATTAAACACTGAACAATACTACTGTCACTCTTTGACTACCTTAGGCCGGTGAGCATCTGATGATACATAATATCTTTTGGCAGCCAAGTTAATTATAACATAGCTGAGTGCATTCCTTTAGAGGGAAAATATTTAAAAAAAATAATGGGAGAAGGAATTGTAATGAAAGCTGTCAGAATAATTCTAAATATCACTAACAAGCATATCTAATATTTCAGAAATGTTAACTTTTCTTGATTTTTCCCCCCATTACAGTGTGTTCTTAACACTTTTTTTGCAGATTATATGAGACATTTGCAGCCAGTAGATGAACATTTACACATACTGCTACTCCTTCTGAGCTGTATAATGACAAAGCCCATACCATTTCTCAAAAGGTTCACAGGAGTTGAAGGCTGAGATTTTTAGATGCTTTGGGGATGTGGATGCCAAATTCTCATTAATCTGAATGGGAACTGGACAGTCAAATCTCTTAGGCAGCATCGAGAATCTTAGCTAAAGTGATGGTTTCAACTCTATGTAACAAAATGCTGACACTGACATTGTAAATGTATTTCTTACCCTGGAACATTAGCAGATGGATGGGTGAGGTGTGTACAAAACAATTATACCTAGTTAGCAGTAATGAATTCCACTGTTACACTCCATTTTTTTCTGTCACATTTTGGCTGAGGAGGTTGAGATTTAGGAAACATACATAACACATAAGTACCATACATCATAGAGGTGTGTTTCTACATGCCGATGAGCACCGAATGAAGAAGGATTGCCTCCTTATCATTGAATGTATCACAGATAAGTAGATACAGCACTTGAAGAAATGTAAACTATTGCCTGTGCGGCTTTCATAAACAAAAGCTCTGCCTACAGCTTCAAGGATATAAAGTGAAAAGTCCCCTGAGGCAGTCTCTCTGTCTATGTAATAATTAAGAAAAGAAGCTGTAGAAAGTTATACACAACCTTTATTAACCTATTTTTGTCTGGATTTTGGTGACCATTTGGCCTTCCTTCTGCCATCAGTCTGTATTTCACAGCGGAACAATGAAAGGTAAGACAATCTAATTATTTCTCAAAATATTTCTCAAAAATGCTTTTTGCTATGGTTCTTCAATACGGTTCTGAAATAAGACTCTCAGACTCTCAAATTCCATTCCAAAAGTTTATCCTCAAATGGAATTTGCCTGATTCTCCACTGCCTTGCACCTTCTGTAGTCACTCAGACCTGTGCAATGTGGGTGTGGTGTGCCTTTCTGATTGGCTAACATTTTATACCAGCTTTGCACAGTTGTAAATAACTGCCCTAGCTGCAAGGTAGTGGAGAATCAGGATCATTATTTTCAAATTTCCCTCTTAGGATATTTGTTGCTCAAGACACGGTTGAAAATGAGAGCATTCCTTATTGCATTGCCATTCACACAATGAAGAGTCACTACACATTTTTCTGATCCTAACATTTTGCTACCCTAGGCAACTGCCTGATAAGCCTGGGTGCAAGAGCCAACAACAGTGACTTTTGTCTTTTCTTCCTTTGACAGAGGAATTGTAAGAAAATAGCACTACCCCATGCAAGTCATGTTCCAGATGATTTATAATTGTATATATAATAGACCCATTCTAGACCCAAATGTCCCAATGTCAGGGCTTCCCCAGTTTTTCTTGGGAGAGTGTACCATAACAGACTTCACTGTCAGGAAGTTTTTCCAGATATTCAGCCTATATCTCTTCATTTAAAATTTCATCAAATTACTCCTAGTACCATCTTCAATAATCACTCATTTGTTTAAATTATCAAATAGTTGTAGACATATGTCCCTCATTTAATCTGTGTTCAGCCACAATAAATATTTCAAATAAAAACGACATTCAAGTTAAATTAAAGTAGAGTTCACTTCAGTAACTTAAGGGTAAAATTATTATAGGGATGCTACAATTATCCCAAAATTAGATTCACAGGCCTGATAGTTGAGAATTAAAATTAAATTTAGAAGAAATCCAAATATGTACTATAAGGATAGTTAAGCTCCGGAACAGGTTACCAAAGGAGGTTGTAGAATCCCTGTCATTGGAGTTTTCAAGAATGGGTCAGACCAATATTTTTAGGGATAATTCAAATATTTCTGTCTTGCCTCAGTGCAGGATGATGGAGTAGATGACCTCTCAAGGTCCCTTCAAGCCCTAGTTTTTTTTTTTTTTATGATTCCATGTTAGAATAGGCAAAAACATAATTAAGGCAGCCAAACAACCTTAACTCTGTCATGAATTGATGCCAACTAATAAATATGGAATTCTATTAGTGCATAACAGTATTTATAGTCCCAGCTTGGTTTCTTTTCCATTGGGAACAATAAGTGGTAGTGACAAGTTTGACTTAGATCACCTTAACAACTGAGGACACCTGTGGCCTCAGTCTTATTAAAACCAATTGGAGACAGCAACCATTTTTAAAATGGCATTTTTTAATGGAATGCTTAATAGAATAACATTATGGCCCAGATCCACAAGGGGATTTTGCTGAGTGCAATCTTAACTTTAGGTGCCTAGCCATCCATTGAAATTCACAAAGCCTGAGTTAGGTACCTAGGCTTTCTATACAATGCATGGGGAGATATTGGTGCCTGAGAATGGGATCCACAAAGACCAGCCACTAAGCGAGGAGCTGTCTAGGACAGCCAATTGCAGGTGCCAGTGAGAAAGGGATGTCCCTAAGTCCCACTTCTCTCCTGGAGTCAGCCACCTAAGTTATTTCTTGCAAGAATGGCATCAGAGACTGCCTAATCACACAAAATAGCTAAGGAGGTGACCCCCCTCATAACCTTTAGCCTAGTTGTTAGAGCAGTCACCCAGAATGAGAAGAAGGCATTTGAACAGGGGTTTCCCTTCTTTCATGTGAATGCCCTAACCACTGGAGCATGATATATTCTAATGTGGAGTTCCCTCAATCTCTCCTATTGAAACCACCCCATATAGTATAAATAAATATGCAGTGGACCAGATAGATAGAGTGAGAATGATTCTATAGTTTAGTGGTTAGGACACTCTCCTGAGTGAAGACAATTCAGTTTCAATAAAATTCTTCCAGAGTTCTGACTGGTTCCAGCACACTTGTCCATCTCCTTGGCAGCCCATCTGGCAGAATGCTGAGGCGCCCAGGCTCTTAGCTGCTCATCAGCCTGTCTGGTGGGCTGACGAGGAGCTGAGAACCTGGGAGCCCTGACTCCCAGATTCATGACTTCTCACAAGTTTGGACTCCTAGGGCTTCCAGGTTCCTTGGCAGTCCACTCTAGGTCTGTAGTGAAATCTGGCCCCCCTGAAGTCAATGGTAGTTTTGCCATTAACTCCAGTAGAACAGATTTCACCACTGAATCATAGACTTTAAGGTCAGAAGGGACCATTATGATCGTCCAGTCTGACCTCCTGCACAACACAGGCCACAGAATCTCACCCACCCACTCCTGTATCAAACTCCTAATTATGTCTGAGCTATTGAAGTCCCCAAATCACGGTTTAAAGACTTCAAGGTGCAGAGAATCCTCCAGCAAGTGACCCGTGCCCCACGCTGCAGAGGAAGGCAAAAAACCCCCAGGATCTCTGCCAATATACCCTAGAGGAAAATTCCTTCCCGACCCCAAATATGGTGATCAGCTAAACCCTGAGCATGTGGGCAAGACTCACCAGCCAGACACCCAGGAAAGAATTCTCTGTAGTAACTCAGATCCCACCCCATCTAACATCCCATCACAGGCCATTGGGCATATTTACCGCTAATAGTCAAAGATCAATTAATTGCCAAAATTAGGCAATCCCATCATACCTTCCCCTCCATAAACTTATCAAGCTTAGCATTGTTATGACTTATCACATGAGAGGAGAGGGGAAAGTCATAACAATGCTAAGCTTACTGGCCTTAGCTTCAGTGGTGAAATCTGTTCCACTGGATTTAATGGGAAAACTACCATTGACTTCAGGGGGACCAGATTTCACTACAGATTTTTAATATGGTCACTATCTCTTGAATATAATGGAGACTGCATTGGGGAAGAATCCTGACCTGGTCTACAAACCCCACTTGCTAAAGGAATGATACAGGAGAAATTACATGATGGAAAGGTTGAGGTAGATGTGGTTGAAAACTGGCAAAACTAGAAATTCTGGATTTTTTCCCCATTATTGTGATGTTTTCCATGCCATTTTTAGTCATTGTTTTTCTTAAAATTTTAATCAAAACAATTTTATAATAAAGTAATTACTCTTTTATCAAAATTCTCTTACTGAAAACTGTCCTTTTGGCAAACAAAAAATTCTGAAATGTTTGTGATAAAAACATTTTTACAATTTCAATTACAAATATTGCAGAACACTGTGCAAAAAAAACAAAAACAAAAACAAACAAAAAAATCAATAAAGTCAACAAGTTTTAATGTAAAGTTTTGTTTTTAAAGAAGGCCTTTTTGTGAAAAAGCAAAACAAAAACAAAACACCTTTTGGCATGAAAAATTTCATAGTTTTCTTCTACCTTACCTCTGTTAAAAGCCCATAGGAAAAGGAGATCTCGTCCTTAGTTATCATCTGCACTGGCATGGAAAAGAAGAATCCCAAAGTTGCTCCAGATTTATTGTTTTTGTACTACATCCGAGGGCAATGACTTGAGACACACTGCATTCCTGTAATACAAGCAGATTTCCTCTCATCAATATTTTAGATAATTATTTATTTTCATAGGCCTGGTCTACACTACGGGTTTAGGTCGACTTTAGCAGCGTTAAATCGAATTAAGCCTGGACACGTCCACACAACGAAGCCCTTTCTTTCAACTTAAAGGGCCCTTTAAACCGGTTTCTTTACACCACCTTCGACGAGGGGATTAGCAATAAAATCGGCCTTTGCGGGTCGGAATTGGGGTAGTGTGGACGGAATTCGACGTTGTTGGCCTCCGGGAGCTATCCCACAGTGCTTCATTGTGACCGCTCTGGACAGCACTCTCAACTCAGATGCACTGACCAGGTAGACAGGAAAAGACCCGCGAACGTTTGAATTTCATTTCGTGTTTGCCCAGCGTGGAGAGCACAGGTGATTAAAATCAAGAAAGGTGGCTGTGCATCAGGGAGAAACACAAACAACTGTCACACAGAATGGTCCCCCCAAAGATTAAACTGAAAAGCCTGGGTTTAGCAGGCCGTTGATTTCACGGAGGGAGGGGAAGCAAATGAGTACAGAACAAATCTATTTTTTACATCTTAAGCTGGCAGCCGACGGTGCAGCATGACTGATAGCCTCTGCAGTACGACGACGATGGATACCAATCGTAATATACCATCTTCTACCAAAAGGCAAGGGGCTGCTGCTGTGTAGCAATGCAGCCCCACGTCTGCCAGCCCCACGTCTGCCAGCACCCAGATCGCCCTCGGCCTCTTCTGGGTGCTTAGCAGACAATACTGGGCAATTGGCAGAAAATAGTATACTACGACTGATAGCCATCATCATCGAAACAGTAGCATGTCTGCCCAGGTGCCCATGATTGACAGCCACTGCAGTATGATGACGATGGATACCAGTCATAATATACCATCTTCTACCAAAAGGCAAAGGGCTGGTGCAATGCAGCCCTACGGCTGCCAGCCCCACGGCTATTAGTCATGCTACACCGTCTACCGCCAAAAGGCAGTTAGCAGCTGCTGCTGTGTAGCAATGCAGTCCCACGTCTGCCGGCACCCAGAGGACATATGGTGATGGTGAGCTCAGCTGAGCTGAGCGGGCTCCATGCTTGCCGTGGTATGTTGTCTGCACAGGTAACCCAGGTAAAAAGGCGCGAATCTATTGTCTGCCGTTGCTGTGACGGAGGGGGAGGGGCCTGACGACATGTACCCAGAACCTCCCGCGACACTGTTTTGCATCATCTGGGCATTGGGATCTCAACCCAGAATTCCAATGGGCGGCGGAGACTGCGGGAACTGTGGGATAGCTGTGGGATAGCTACCCATAGTGCAATGCTCCGGAAGTCAACGCTAGCCTCGATACTGTGGACGCGGTCCGCCAACTAGAGCACTTAGAGCATTTTATGTGGGGACACACACAATCGGCTGTATACAACCGATTTCTATAAAACCGGCTTCTATAAATTCGAACTAATTTCGTAGTGTAGACATACCCATAGAGAGAATGAATACCAAAAAAAACTTGGTTCACTTCCACCTTAATTTGCATTGGTTTATCCTCTAAAATTGTTGGGTTTTTAATATTTGTATCTGCATTGGCTTCTCAAGACAATCTGCTACCCTAGGCAAAACTTTAGAGTGCCCATCCCCCCACACTTAAGAACAAGAGATTCTCAACCAGAGGATGCCTCCCACCATCAGACTTTCAGAGGGGTCCTGGTGAGCCTTCTGATCGTTTGGTGCCTATGATAGAAGTGGGGGTTTCAGCACGAGGTTTCAGTGCCATTTACTTAGGTTTTGCCTAGTTGCCCCTCCACTGTGACGGGGAAGCGAAAATTTGACAGGCAAAATTTGAGTGAGTGCTGCTGCAACATGGCCCATGAGATCGAAGCACTGCTCAGGTTTGGCCCAGTCGCCCCAGGCAGAATCTGCAACTCTAGGCCGCTGCCTAATCTGACTATAGCTAAAGTGATTGCTGTATATAGGCTACAGTTCAGTGTCCCCTGAAAGTGGTGCTGTTTTTTTGATTAATACACTATAGTATGACACTGAAAAGGAACTCATCCTAAAAATAATCCATAAATAGAAAGGCAGGGAGATTTTTGTCTGTGACTGGTGCAGAAAGGGGTGTGTGTTCAGAGTTGGTTGCTGCATAATACTTTTCTAGATTAAAATTATGCTTAGTGTTAGATCTTCTAACACGAGGCTGCTCATTAGAGACACCAGTGCCAGCATTCAGTTCATTCCTGGTTTAAAAGTCATGACCTGCTTCTGTCATCAATATTGAAATTTAAAAAAAAAAAAATATGTAGGAAATAGTCAAACTGAATAACTCAAAGCTGGATAAAATTCGTAATTTTTTTGAAGGGACTGAAAAGTAGTAGGACCTTTTGGACATTAATTTGTTGTGGAGGGTGGGAGAGCAACCCATGTAGGGACATGTAGGGACAGTTGTAGATGTAGGGACAGTTGTAGATGGGGCGAGGAAAGGTAAACAATTTCTGCAATGCTTTATCATTTTGGAGAGAACAATCACATCTGGCCAATAAGGTTGCATGTAGTATGAGAAAAGGCAAACTTTGTCCACTATTTTCCTTTGTAGTTATAGGGTTGATCTTGTCTTTAGGTAGGTTTATTTTCATATGTTTCTGAATGGTTAAAAAAATTAACCCATGTCCTGGATTCATTTTAAAGCTGATTTTATTTTGCACAACTCAAGAGAGCTCTTGGCCTGATTCACCTAAGTAATCTGAACGTAATCTTGCTGCCTATTCCGTGCAAAACTTTAACAAGCAGAATCTCAGAATTCTATCTGAATACCTCCTGATTTATATATCTTGTGCCAAATTCCTCTCCCTCACTTCAGTGGAGTTATTCTCAGTCCAGGGCTCAATTTAGCATTTTGTGCTTCTAGGGCGCAATTCTCCCAGTTCAACAGGCCTATGCAAGATCCTATGAATCACTTAATCCACAGTTCAACCCTTAAATCAGCATTGGAGTTGGATGTAAGGGGTGCACAATGCCTTGTGCAGTCCACCTGCACTGGGTCATAAAGGCAAACAAGAAAAGGTTCATTTTGAATACCATGGATTTATTCCAAAGTAGGTAAAATTCTGTAGAATGGTAGTTTTCTATGAGAAACCATTGATTTCTGAACTCTGGAAACAGATATACACATGACATATGCTGATACCTATCAATGATTTTTTTTAACCAATGCAGAATATGTAGTATTTAGTTATATGTAGCATCTTTCATACAAAAGAAATTTATTAATAGCTAATTGTATATGGCAAGGGGAGGGCTTGATTAGAGGTGCACCAGAGATGCAGTAAAAGGGGAAAGTGATGCTGTGCTCAAACCATATTAATAATTGGCTGCAGTGAGATAGGATTGTAGCATAGGCACATACGCCCTTCTCCCCCAACATACAAGTACTCCTGGGATAGCTGATCTCCTGATTTTCTGGATCTTTGCTTCTGTGCTAGAGCAGTGACTGCTCTTAATGAATTAAATGTATCTATTTCTAAACAAGCTTTTATTTGATGTTTAGATTGTGATGTGTCATTGGGAAAAAAACACTGTAAAAACAAACAGACATTCCTACAAATCATTACAAAAAGACAAAGAAAAGTTGTGGAGTAAATATTCTGCAAACAAAGAATCTGACCTGCTTTCATGGTAGTCAATATTCATATTGACCTCCATGGGAGCAAGGCTCTAATCATTTCACAAACATCTCCTAAAAAGGCTTGACACTGCCCAGCATATTACAAGGAATATCAGGTAATAGATAAGGAGTTGCCACAGCAGCATAAAAAAATACTGTCTTTAACTTTATTATAAATTATCTGACAATGTGAGCTTAATAAGCATATTCAGTTTTCAAATCTTCATTACTATGTTGCAGTCCCAGCAGGTTTCTGTCATAGAAATTTCAAAAACTCATTTGCAAGTAAAATATCAGCAAATAAGGAAGCTAAGTAGATTTAAGAAGGCCAACTGCATATATGTTGATAAAAGCAGCAGTCAAATTTTTCATTTCCAGGCACCACATGATACAAAGTTGGACCACTGAGAAGAATGCTTTATGCTGCCATTTCTGGTTTGGAAGACTTTTTCCTCCATAAGATCAAAAAGGCAGCATGAAACTACTTTCAGCTAATTGTCCGTCGAGAGAGCTTCTTGTGATTTCTGGGGCCTGATTCTCCTCTCTTTTATACCAGTATAAAAAAAGCTAACTTCACTGAAGGCAATGGAGTCACACTGGTGTTGCAAGAGGAAAATCTGGCCCATCGGTTCAATTACACTTTCTTGACACAAGCTAATAATAGCTGCAGCAGCCAACCAAACTCACAGGATCAAACCCAGACATTTACACCTTAAAATATGTAAAAGGGGAGGACAGATTGTGAACTACCACCAACTTAGAACCATGCTCTTGTAGGTAGGCCCAACAGTGGAGTGGATATGAGAAAGGAAATAGTCAAAACAATGATGTGATGCTGAGATCGGTGGGAAAGAATCTCATGGAGTCTTGTCCTTCTGTCAGGCAGTACTCTCTCTCCTTGGGTCTCCTGGTAACTACCCTTTCTTTGTAGCATTGACACATTAATCACCCGTACCTCTCAACACATGCATTCAAAGAAAGGACTGCACTTTACATCCATTTCTCTCAGTTCTGTGGGAAAGGGTTTCATCACAACATCTGTAGGAAGCAAAGGTGGAAGAAGCTATTGGGCAGGAATAACATTATCACATTGCTACGTTTGATTTCCATGCGGCCCCTCAACAACTCTCTTGTGTAAGATTTGGCTTTTTAGCTCCCCTCTGTGCTCATACCATGGTATGGTATTGCCACCCTTACTTCTGCGCTGCTGCTGGCGGGGCGCTGCCTTCAGAGCTGGGTGCCCAGCCAACAGCTGCCACTTTCCAGCCATCCAGCTCTGAAGGCAGCTCAGAAGTAAGGGTGGCAATACCGTGGCCCCCCATAATAATCTTGTGACCCCCCCCTGCAACTTCCTTTTGGGTCACCCCCCCAATTTGAGAAATGCTGGTCTCCCCTGTGAAATCTGTATAGTGTAGGGTAAAAGCACACAAAAGGCCAAATTTCATGGTGGAAGACCAGTTTTTACATTCCATGACACATTTTTCATGGCCATGAATTCCAGCCAGGGCTTCAGCTGCAGTAGAATTTCTTCTTGTAGTTTCAGTTTTGCACTCTTCTCCTCATTTTTGTATTTCATTTTAATATTTTATGTCTCCCTTTCTTTAACTGGTCCCCTCAAATGGAGGCAATTACATGAAGAAAAGCAATAGTTGGGCAATTTTAAGGTTAAGATTTTAATTGTGCATGTTAGGAAAATCAGTAATGTACTAGAATTAAGGACATTGTCAATTTGAATACTTCAATTGATTAATTTAAAAAAATCCAATATCTGATATAGCAGCAAAGTAGGATGCCTTGTTTTGTTTTGTCCTTTAATTTTTTTAAAAGTGTGATGTTCTCTCTTTTTGTTGATGTTTAAAAATGTGTTTTCAGTAGAAAATAACTAATGATTATACAGAAGAGGAGTAAAACTGACTAAACAGAGTGTAAATTCCTTGACTACTCAAATTCTTTTTGCACCATTCCAATGGTACAAAAAGGAATTACAGTTGCCTTGAGGCATTATCTGAAGATTCTGCTAACTGTGTGGGCCTAGGTGGGCTGGGGTGGATTCATGCTAGTGACATGACTCTAGTGAAGGGGTAGGAGTCTTGGGACTGATATAACCACTAATGCCCCCCTCCATGCTTCCCAAGCTGAATCTGTTCTGGCAAGCCTGGGGATCCAGTCTAAAGCACTGTCAAAGCACAAAGCAAACAAACTTGAAATAAAAAGGCATATAAATATTTGATGATGTATCAGTTATAGTAACCTTTCATGATACTTAGAACTACACTACGTAAATCTTCATGGCTGGGTTTCTTCTGGGACAAATTCTGCTCCAAGTCAAAAGGAGAGGCACTTCTGCGTCCAATTGCAGAATTTGTCCTTTGATGTTTCTTGTATAATATAACCACTCTTCCCTATCTGCCACACACATAATAATAACCTTCAAAAACTTTTATCTATTTGTTTTTTTAGAGTAATTTAGCACAAGTCACTAACAATAGGTTTCTTCTTAAGCTATGTTCTTGTAAGGCTCGTAAAATAGTATTTGTTGCATATGATCTGCATGGAAGAAACAGATTTTTTTTTCATTTTTATTGTGTACTTGTTAATCCATTCAAAAGGTATTATGCTAATTATAACACTGTGCTTCACGTTCAGCATCTGAATTGCTCATTTTCAAGTTTTTTTTTTTCCAAATTGTAATCTGTTAATTACTTGTTTAATGGAGTGTGTAATTACCTACTTTAAGTTAGGAAACTGTTTCCATTTCAAAGTGAGAAACCCATTCTTGGAATGAAAGTATGTAAATGCATTCCTTCCAGTTACAGTATATAGCTTTAGCTTCCCTAATGATTTCAGTTGGGTATGAAAATAAATTGTTGCCTACCCTTTCTCTATAGCTATAGTGTTCTAGTAGATTGGCTCATTACACAGGGAAGAACTATTTATTAGAAAACATGTGAAGAGGGGTCTCTGGTGAGAAAGAACACCTTTTTAATTAGAGCTAGGTAGGAAATGCCTTTTCTGCAGCATGAGAATTTGAGATTTCTAACAATTTTTTTCATATCAAATTGGGACTAAAAGGTGAAATCTCAAAAATTAGCATGAACTGAAAATCTGGAAAAATTATTAGTTCAGTCAAAACATTTTGTTTTGCTAATTTTTAGTAGTCTCTTTTTTTATTTTATGGTTAGTACCAGACATGCCAAACTCACAAAAAAACCAAACCAAACAAACAAACAAAAAAACAGAAATTGGGCTTGGTTTTGGCTTAATTGGCTTGTGAGTTGCTTGTTGGCTAGTTTATGGCTTGTAGCTTGTTTAGCTTGTAGCTTGTTGCTTCCTTTTTTTTAAAAAATTAGCTCTCAGCAAGCAGGGGCAAGGTGGGGAGAGAGTCAGAAGTGCACAGCAGGCCCACCACAGTCCCAGACTGCATGCCGGGGGGAATCTAGTCACACACAGTGCTGGGGTTCTTAGGGATTGGCTTGTTTTGGCCTTGTTTTGAAATGGGACTAGCTTGATTTTTGGCCTATTTTGAAAGTTGGGGTGCTTATTTCCCCCTTGAAAATTGGCAACTGTGACTAGTATGCATTAACTTAAATTTTGAAACAGTCACTTTGAAAGGAAAAGCAGATTTTTTTTGTTTTGAAAATGTTGAAATGGGACATTGAAAATTTTGAAACCTTTTATTTTTTCTTCTTATCCCTCCCCCAAACTGGCATTTTGTCAAAACTGATTCCTTCCCGCAACTGGTTTCAGTTTCAATGGATCAGTGTTTTCATAGAAAATTAGTTTCAGCATTTTTCTTCATTTGGTATGCCCCTAGGAGTTGATCATTCATCCAAACAAATAGCATGCAGTGTCTCTGTGGCCATTGCATGGGGTTTTACTGCCTGGACATTGGAGGGGCAGCTTTATTTCCCAGCAGGATAAACATGATATTCACTGACAGGAGCATCTCAGGGCAGGTACTGAATTAGTGCTTATCTGGCCATGGTCCTTTTCCAGCTCATACCACCCACTTTTCAGACTGCATTGGCCCCTGGCAGCCTGCATATCTGAGGTTGCTACTTTTTGCTGTCACAACTTGGTCTCCAGACAGAGTTTCCACCCCCAGACCTCTGCCCTGCAAAGCAGTATTCATAATTAATCTTTCTAATTGGAACTCTTGTTCTTCTTCACCTCTTTCCACCCGCTCCCTGATCATCCAAAGACTAATCATAGAATCCTAGAATCATAGAAGATTAGGGTTGGAAGAGACCTCAGGAAGTCATCTAGTCCAGCCCCCTGCTCAAAGCAAGACCAACCTGAACTAAATCATTCCAGCCAGGGCTTTATCAATCTGGGCCTTAAAAACCTCTAAGGATGTATATTCCATCACCTCCCTAGGTAACCCATTCCAGTGCTTTACCACCCTCCTAGTTGAAATAGTTTTTCCTAATATCCAACCTAGATCTCTCCCACTGTAATTTGAGACAATTGCTCCTTGTTCTGTCTTATGTGCATGCCTAAATTTACATTCTGTAGGTAGTCCCATAATGAAGTCAATGGGTGAAATCTTGGCCTTATTGAAGTTAATGGCAAAACTTCCACAGACTTCAATGGAGTCCAGATTCACCCAATCTGAGTGCTCAGAGATTGTCATGTTAAATATGTGCTTAAGTCTCTCTTTGCTTGCTGCACTCCTCATCCACTGGCTCACGTCTAAAATTAGAGTGTAAGTGCCTCAGGGAAAGGGATTTATGTTTTAGTTATTCAGTAAAATATCTAGCTAAATAAATAGTAACACAAATAGTGTTTGTGCTGCAGTATCTGTTAGAGTAGAGATAGCCTTATAAAAGGCAAAAGAGCAATAACAGACAGGGGTCTGCAGAATTCCTTTGAGAAAGCAAGATAGCCTAAGATATCCCAGACATGGGCGTTGCAGAGAGTATGGAATAAACCATTATATGGTTAGAGTCCAGGTTCTCTGAAAAATATTGTATAACTTTCAATATTTTAACTCTTGATTTTCACATTATTTTTATTCTTTTGCACCCCCTTATAAACTTTTATGTTGCAAGCCATAGTAGTAAAACCTTTTTGGTTGTTTCATCACATTTTTGTGCTATCAAGTACTTCAACAGTTGAGGGAAAGTCTGATTTAGGTACATATTTGTCACCTGAATATTTTAATCTGTTAATTGTATGGCAGTCAATCACTTCTTGTGCTCTTTTGTTTCATTTTGTGCTCCAAGGTAGTTTTCTTTGTGATCCTCTTTCCCTTTTTAAAAAGCTATTATTTTTAATCCTTTGTTAACCTCAGTGTCATGTTTTTCCCACACTGTAACAAGACATTTTGAGAGAAAACAGCTCAAAGTCTACTGAGAAAGGTTGTTTCCTGCATTTACATAGAATCATCAAAGTGGATACAGAGTTTGACAGATGGAATGTAGCTGAATCTATTTGTTTTGCTTTGTTGCCAGTGCTACAAAAATATCTTTAAAAAAGCACCACCACTAATGAACAAGCCTTTCACCTCTGGAGGCCTAGATCCAAATCCTGTTAAGGTCACAAATGAGTGAGTTTTTGGTGGTCTCTTCCTAAATCTGAGTGAATATCTGTCCACATCACTGAGCCCTGCACATGATTTAACATGATTGGCAGTTCTGTCCAGAAGGGACTAAGACTAGGACAACATGAGTGTTGCAGATCAGGCTGAAGGTGCATTGAAGGTGTGTGGTAGTTTGCACAAGGCTTATTTATATTCCGCTTGGCTCTGTTAAATCAAAAACATATGAGCAACGAAAGAGTAACTTTTTGCTATAGGTGACTGTCACAGTCATACAAAAATTAAGAAGAAGGAAAAGTATTCTTAAAGAGTAATTGGATGGAAGGCTAATATTAAATAATGTAACTTCCATTTAATTTCTGTACATTTGACTGAATCGTAGGTCTGTTTATAGGGATTTGTACGTACATTTCTTCAACCATACATCTCCACCAGCCAAAGTTCAAATGTGGGAGGAAACTCATTATTAGAAACAAAAGGACAGTAGTAATATATGAATGCAGGAAGGTTAGCATGATGTGGATCAAGTTCTCTACCATTTTCAATAACCTCACTTTTAGGATTCAGCATTTCTGAGCATCTCTGCCAATGGTGGAAATTGAGAAGTTAGAATTTAGGCAAGTCCTTGCTAACACTAGCTATCCTTATGTATATGAGTAGTCTCAGAAGTGTGAGAAAGGGTTTACAGGACCATGCTGAGAGTATAAACAACAATAGAACTGCATGTTCTTATTGATTACCCCTTGGCTCCCTAAGGACTTGTTAAATTAATTCCAAAAAAGTTCCATATTAAATAAGAGAAAACAAAAAAAGTTTCCTTTTGTGATTAAAAATATACAATCAGGACAGTTATCAGCCCTCAGAATTAAACAAATAATGTTCAGAGGTAGCAAATGGTGATCATGGAAACATCTTTGTATATTTTTCTTACAGTTTTTCCACTTGAAAAAAATCACAGGAGTCTTTGGGGATTTCATTTGTTTGTTCCCCTTCACAGAGATGGACGTTATCCTATATAACCAGGCTTGCAATCGGATAAAAAAAAAGTACATCGGTATATCTATATTTAAAACAACTCTTGATTAATACCCAAATTGTATCATCCTTTTCTTTCCTTCTCCCATCAAAGACAAATATTTGACCTAAATGGAATCTTCTAAATAGTTTTCACCTGATAACACTGCTCTACAGCCAAAATGCTTCTGAAATAAATGTAGTCAAACTTTACTAATTCTGGGTCACGGAGAACGAAAATGATGCTTAAAATTGTTGATTGGCTCTAGTTTTCAAGATATGGTATTGGGTCAGTATATACGACCCTTGACTTGGGAATGGCGGAGGATAAGTGAGTTATAAAGGGAAGGGGTCTCAATTTAAACCAGAAATGACTAAAATACATCTTTGACTGGATCTATGAATAAATCTATGACTGGGTTTGGACAGTACTTGCTTTTTAGGCAAAACAATGAATGATGCAATCTGAAGCTGGTATTGCGTCATACATGATATGAATTGCATCATGTTCTTCCTAGAACACATGGATGATGCAATCATAACGAAGCTTACATCACTCTGCTGAACAAATTGCCCTATATCAGCTCTAGAAATCATACAGTGTTGTGCTCTCTTATTTGTCAGTGTTTGATTTTGCAAAGGGACACATTTCTGTTTAGCCAAAGGGAGGAGAGATGCCTCGTACTTGTGTGAACAGTGCAGATAACTTCTGCTATGTTTGTGGTGAAGTGACTTTTGCATCACAAAAGCGCAGTATAACCACTATGGTTAAGAAAGCCTATCACCTTTATTTTGGCTGCAAAATTGGAGATCAGGACAAGAGGTGGGCCCCACACATATGCTGCAACACTTGTGCAACAAATCTTCGCCAGTGGTTGAACAGGAAAAGGAAATCTAGGCCTTTTGCAGTGCCAATGATTTGGAGAGAGCCAACAGTTCATACCAGCAATTGTTACTTCTGCATGGTGCCTCCAGTTGGGAAAGGTGTGTCAAAGAAGAAAAAGTGGACTGTGCATTATCCAAACATTCCATCAGCTATACGCCCAGTACCCCACGGAGAAGAACTGCCGGTTCCTGATGCACCAGAATCATTCTCACTTGAGTCAGACGAGGAAAAGGCAGAGGATGAAACTTCTGGTCCTGAACCATCAGTGTCACAGGTCCTACATTTTCTCCCATCCTCCTCAGAACCACACCTCATAACACAAGGTGAACTAAATGACCTTGTCAGGGATTTGGAACTACCCAAGAGTAAGGCAGAGCTGTTGTCTCCAGACTACAGCAGTGGAATCTCCTGGCAGGTGATGTTAGGGTTTCCATGTTCCGTGACCGTCAAAAGGATCTTGTCCCATTCTTCTTCATGGAAGGTGATCTTGTAGCCTGCAACAACATCGATGGTGTGATAGCAGCCTTCAACATCGTTCACGATCCAGATGAGTGGAGACTGTTCATTGATTCATCGAAGACGAGTCTTAAAGCTGTTTTACTGCATAATGGCAATGTTTTGCCATCAATTCCAGTGGGTCATGCAGTCCATATGAAGGAAACCTATGACAACATGAAACAACTTTTGAGGTGCATAAACTATGACCAACGTCAGTGGCAGCTTTGTGGCGATTTGAAGGTTGTTGCTCTCTTGCTTGGTCTGCAGACTGGATACACAAAGTGCTGCTGTTTTCTCTGTGAATGGGATAGTCATGCAAGAGATTCCCACTACATCAAGAAAGATTGGCCACTCCGACAGTCATTGGAGCCTGGGAGGAAAAGTGTTCAGCATCCACCACTTGTTGAATCAAGGAAGATTTTGTTACCACCCTTACACATCAAGCTGGGTCTGATGAAGAACTTTGTCAAGGCCATTAACAAAACACAAGCAGCTTTCAAGTACCTCCGTGGAAAATTTCCAAGGTTAAGTGAAGCTAAGATAAAGGAAGGTGTCTTTGTTGGTCCTCAGATTCATGAACTTCTTCGAGATGATGCATTTGACCATGCACTGCGTGGCAAGGAAAAGACGGCATGGAAAGCCTTCCAGTTAGTGGCAATAAATTTTCTCGGAAACAACAAGGCAGACAACTACAGGTTGTTGGTGGAAAACTTCCTTAAGGCACACAAAAGCCTTGGTTGCAACATGTCACTAAAGATAATTTTTTTTACACTCTCATCTAGATTTTTTTCCACCGACCTGCGGAGCAGTGAGCGACGAGCACCGCGAGCGATTTCACCAGGACATTGCAACAATGGAGAAATGCTATCAGGGCAAATGGAGCCCATCAATGCTTGCAGACTATTGCTGGACAGTGACAAGAGATGCTCCATTTAATGAATACAAGAGACAAGCCAAGAAGCGCCGAGTAGACACTGAATAGGACTAAACTATGTACATAATAGTTTTTTGCCTTTTGTTTCATAATAAATTTTATTTATATAACCCTTTTGCTGATTTTTAAAGTGTTACATAAACAGGACAGGTGAAATATTATCATGTAAAGCAACCATAAACACATGAAAAGACCTAGGTTTACAATTTATGATTAAAACTCTACTATCTACACAATATACATAGACATAAAATGTAAAAACTTAAATATCTTAGAAACAGTAGCCAATCAGTTGTTTTAATTGTCCTATGTGAATTCAGCACATCAAAATATATAATAAATTGCACATTTTATCTCTGAAGCAGTTGACTTCTCAAAAATTGTAGACCAGTGTAACAATAGAATTCTGATTTTTATTTAAACATATAGGGCTAGATTCTGCCATATTTACATGAAATGCTATGAAGACACACTGTACAATAGAGGCAGTGAATGAGGCTCAGGAACACTGCACCCCAGAAGATTCACAACCCTGTCCGTACACAATTCCAAAGTGTGTATGGAATGAGGCAGGGGCCCGTGGAAAGAATAGTAGTATCTGACTATGTAATACAAGACTGCATAAAAATAATACATATGCACAAGTAGGGCAGAATTAAGGTTGTACAGGCAACCCTAACTGTAGCATTCCTAATTGTCCATTTTATACAGTTTTTGCATGGACTATTTTCAAAGCTATTTAGATTCCTAAGGAGTCTGATAGGTGCTTACTTGGATTTTCAAAAACACCTGCGTGAGTTAGACACTTAACTTTCATTGACTTTCAAAATTTTGTATGGACATACTGAATCAGTCAACTGTGGTAAATATGGCTTCTGAAGAAAAGGCAGGGAGGGACAGAACATGTAGAGACATTCCTGCAAACACAGTTATACCATAAGTCCCAATTCAACAAATCACTTAAAACACATGCTTAGTTTTAAACACATGAGGAGTCCTATTATGCTTAAGTGCTTTGCTGAATCAGGGACACATTTTCTGTCCACACACATACAATGAGTCAGGTAGGGGCAGAAGGAGCCAGAATGTAGGCACCATGGGCCAGTCTTCAAAAGAGGCAAGGAGATCTATGCCAGGTACTTCCTCAACAAGATCTCTCATTCAATTAGGGAAGAAGATGAAATGCAAAGGCACTGGCAGCTGTGAAGGCAGGAGTTTCTAAGTGGGTAAAGACAATGGCTCAAATGCGAGCTGACTTCTATTGTTTTTGTGCTTTGTTTATTCAGCATGACAGAGACTGAAGAGCTGTGGGCAAGGGGGAGACGTAGGCTGAGTTCTGATTGCTCAAAGGCAGACTCATATCCATCCTGCCACTCTGCAGATGTCCCTCAGTTGATGATGCAGGTGAGTAGGATATACATGTAGTATGTAGCTTGGTAGAACTGTCCACTATCATGGGGACAAAAAGTCAGCCATGCTCAACTCTGTTTTAGCCTTCTACCCAGACTCTTTCATTTTTCTGACACACACACACAAGAAATATGAAGAAGTAACAAGAGGGATATTCCTGACCTGGACGGACACTGCAGGTTCCTCTACGCTCCAGTAGCATAAACCTCTCTAAGGCCTTGTCTACACTACGAGAGTAGTTCGATTTTACTTAAATCGAATATTTGGAATCGATATTGCAAAGTCGAACGTGTGTGTCCACACTAAGGACAGTAATTCGACTTTGTGAGTCCACACTAACGGGGAAAGCGTCGACATTGGAAGCGGTGCACTGAGGGCAGCTATCCCACAGTTCCCGGAGTCCCCGCCGCCCATTGGAATTCTGGGTGGAGCCGCAAATGCCTTCTGGGTAAAAAAAAAAGGGGCCAGGGTGCTTTTGGGTAACTGTCGTCATCCGTCCATCACTCCCGCCCTCCCTCCCTCCCTGAAAGCGCCGGCGGGAAATCATTTCGCGCACTTTTCAAGTCATTGACAGCGCGGACGCCACAGCACTGTGAGCATGGAGCCCACTGCAACCATCGCTGCAGTTGTGGCCGCTCTCAACGCCTCGCAGCTTATCATACAGGTTGCCCTGAGGCAGATGCAGAAAAGTCAGGCGAGGAGGCTACGTCAACGCGGTGATGACCTGAAGTCTGAGAGTAGCACAGACCTCTCAGAAAGCAGGGGACCCAGCGCCGAGGACATCACGGTGGCAATGGGTCATGTTGATGCTGTGAAACGGCGATTCTGGGCACGGGAAACAAGCACTGAGTGGTGGGACCGCATAGTGCTGCAGGTCTGGGATGAATCACAGTGGCTGCGAAACTTCCGCATGCGGAAGGGAACTTTCCTTGAACTTTGTGAGTTGCTGTCCCCTGCCCTGAAGCGCAATGACACCCGGATGCGACCAGCCCTGACTGTCCAGAAGCGAGTGGCCATAGCCCTCTGGAAGCTTGCAACGCCTGACAGCTACCGGTCAGTCGCGAGCCAGTTTGGGGTGGGCAAATCTACCGTGGGGGTTGTTGTGATGCAAGTAGCCAAGGCAATCGTTGATGTACTGCTGCCAAAGGTAGTGACCCTGGGAAACTTGGAGGCGATCATAGATGGCTTCGCAGCGATGGGATTCCCAAACTGCGGTGGGGCCATAGATGGAACTCACATCCCTATCCTGGCACCGGACCACCAGGCCAGCCAGTACATTAACAGAAAGGGCTACTTTTCCATGGTGCTGCAAGCACTGGTGGACCACAGGGGACGTTTTACCAACATCAATGTCGGATGGCCGGGCAAGGTTCATGACGCTCGTGTTTTCAGGAACTCTGGTCTGTTTAGACGGCTGCAGCAAGGTATTTACTTCCCGGACCACAAAATAACTGTTGGGGATGTGGAGATGCCTATAGTCATCCTCGGGGACCCAGCCTACCCGCTAATGCCCTGGCTCATGAAGCCCTATACAGGTGCCCTGGACACTGAAAAAGAACTCTTCAACTACCGGCTGAGCAAGTGCAGAATGGTGGTGGAGTGTGCTTTTGGACGTCTCAAGGGGAGATGGAGAAGCTTGCTGACTCGCTGTGATCTCAGCGAAACCAATATCCCCATTGTTATAGCAGCTTGCTGTGTGCTCCACAATCTCTGTGAGAGCAAGGGGGAGACCTTTATGGCGGGGTGGGAGGTTGAGGAAATTAGCCTGGCTGCTGATTACTCACAGCCAGACAGCCGGGCGATTAGAAGAGACCAGCGGGAAGCGCTGTGCATCCGGGAGGCTTTGAAAGCAAAGTTCCTGAGTGAGCAGGGTAACCTGTGACTTTCTAATTTTGTGTACAGAGAAGCCTTCACCCCACTTCCAACACACGTTTCAAAATAAAAATAGTTCTACTTTGTTAAAGCACACCGTTTTCTTTAATACTGTTTTCGCGGGAATTTTTTAAAACTGGGACGCAGACTGTGGTGCGGAGCGGGTGTAGTGTAGTCGCGCGAATGCAGCTTCTAAACTCAAGGACTGACAGGCTCCGCTGCGGTGGGATGGTTCTTTCAACGGAGCCTGTCACCCCTCCTGATACGGACTGTGTGTATGGGGGGTCTATGTGAGTTTGTGGCAGGGGTGGGACGGTTACAGATCCCCTGCTGTGTGGCTCTGTGATCCTGCCTAAGGACCGCCGCTTAAGATCTCTAACTGCCCTCCCCTGACACAAAGTCACAGAGCAACCCACCCCCCACCACATAACATGAAAAGAACCTCCCAGACTAACCAGGGTAAGTAGTCACTGCATCACTGCACTATGTATGTGCCCTGCTGCTGTGCCTGCCCCCTACTATGTACCCTGCCAAAGGTGACTGTCCTGTCCAATTACCAACCCCCTTTCCCCCCCCTCCTCCAAAAGAACATGATGGAAACAGTAGTTAACAGAAACATATTTTTTATTATCAACTACACATGGGACTGGGAAGTGAAACTTGGACGGGGGCTTGTGTCAGGCGGGAAGGAAAGAACTTGTCAAACTTTGGGGACTGAGAGCCTTCTGCTGCTCGAGCTCTCTGCAGGGGTGGAGTGAGAGTTAGCAGGGACTCTGCCGCCTCTCCTTCTGTGCACTTTGGGTGAAGGGAGTATGGGACTTGGTGGCGGGGGAGGGCGGTTAGAGATGGACTGCAGCGGGGCTCTGTCCTCCTGCCTCCGTTCCTGCAGAACATCCACAAGGCGCCGGAGCGTGTCCGTTTGCTCCCTCAGTAGTCCAAGCAGGGTTTGAGTCGCCTGCTGGTCTTCCTGACGCCACCTCTCCTCCCGATCCATGTTGGCTTGGTGCATTTGGGACAAGTTCTCCCGCCACTGGGTCTGCTGTGCTGCCTGGGCTCGGGAGCAGGCTATAAGCTCTGAGAACATGTCCTCCCGTGTCCTCTTCTTCTTATGCCTAATCCTCCCTAGCCTCTGGGAGTGTGATGACAGGCTAGGTTGTGAGACAGTCGCAGATGGGGCTGTGGGAATGGGAAAAAGGGAGTGAATTCCTCAGAAAGATAAATGTAGTTGTGAACAAAGAACATAGTCTTTCTCTGTGAACAGGACCATGCACAGCACCTATCACATGCGCACTCAGCACAAGGTCGAATTCTCGGCCTTCGCATTCAGTGTCTGGGGTTTTGCAGAGCACTTTTGAGAACCCTGTCAGGACAACGGAATTGCTCTTGCACGCAGACATGGTAAGCCGTAGATTCGTGGCAGCTTAAAACTTTAATATTAGCAATGGCCTCATTTCACATTGAAATCAATGTCGGTCCCTGCTGCCAGCAATCCGGCAAGCAGGAAGTCTGCTCCTGTCCCACACCCTCGCGGCTGTCCCCGGGAACGATCCCTTTCGGCTGACCCTCTCCCGCCTCCACCGCGTGGCTGCAAACCAGCGGTTACAGTTCTGTAAAGGAACGGTAAAGCAGTCCCAACACTAACATTCCCCTACCTCATTCAAAGCAGGTCATCATGAGCGACATCACCCTCATGAGGATCTCTGAGAGCGACAGACAGAGAATGCTCCGGGAAAGCCTTCAAAGACCAGGGCCGTATGCCGCCATGCTGTGCCAAGCAATGATTCCAGAGTACTTGCTAGTCTCGTGGCGCGGCAACGTGTCCTACTACGGAGGACCCAATAAGGCCGCTCTCCCCAAGAACCTAATGCAGCGGATTTCAAATTACCTGCAGGAGAGCTTCCTTGAGATGTCCCAGGAGGATTTCTGCTCCATCCCCGGACATATAGACCGCATCTTACTGTAGCTGCAGTAGCAGGGACTAAACAGTAGAGCGGCTTGGGCAGGACAATCATGCAAAACCGGACATTGCTAGATTTTTTTCAAATAGTTGCACTGCCCATGACTGAACCGTTAAGTTAATCAAACTAATCATGAGAAACCCATTTTTTAAATTGTTAATAATCATGTTCTGTTACAAATAAATGTTTAGATGTTTACAACACTTACTGGATGATCCTTCACCAGATTCTGTGTCTGGGGTAACGGCTGGGGAGGGTTGGTAGGGGATCTCTGTAAGGGTGATGAAGAGATCCTGGCTGTCGGGGAAATCAGCGTTGTGAGCGCTGTCGACTGCCTCGTCCTCCTCATCTCCTTCCTCATCTTCCCCGTCCGCTAACATGTCCGAGGATCCGGCCGTGGACACTATCCCATCCTCAGAGTCCACAGTCAGTGGTGGGGTAGTGGTGGCGGCCGCACCGAGGATGGAATGCAGTGCCTCGTAGAAACGGGATGTCTGGGGATGGGATCCGGAGCGTCCGTTTGCCTCTTTGGTCTTCTGGTAGCCTTGCCTCAGCTCCTTGATTTTCACGCGGCACTGCGTTACATCCCGGCTGTATCCTCTCTCTGCCATGTCTTTAGAGATCTTCTCATAGATCTTTGCATTCCGTCTTTTGGATCGCAGCTCGGAAAGCACGGACTCATCGCCCCACACAGCGATGAGATCCAAGACTTCCCGATCAGTCCATGCTGGGGCCCTCTTTCTATTCTGAGATTGCACTGCCATCAGTGCTGGAGAGCTCTGCATCGTTGCCAGTGCTGCTGAGCTCGCCACGATGTCCAGACAGGAAATGAGATTCAAACTGGCCAGACAGGAAAAGGAATTCAAATTCAAATTTTCCCGGGGCTTTTCCTGTGTGGCAGTTCAGAACATCCGAGCTCTTACTGCTGTCCAGAGCGTCAACAGAGTGGTGCACTGTGGGATAGCTCCTGGAGCTATTAGCGTCGATTTCCATCCACACCTAGCCTAATTCGACATGGCCATGTCGAATTTAGCGCTACTCCCCTCGTCGGGGAGGAGTACAGAAGTCGAATTAAAGAGACCTCTATGTCGAACTAAATACCTTCGCGGTGTGGACGGGTGCAGGGTTAATTCGATGTAACGGCGCTAACTTCGACATAAACGCCTAGTGTAGACCAGGCCTAAGTCTCGGAGGGACCACAGGACCGGCCAGCCAACCAGTCCTCTAGCTCCAGGAAGTGTTTGCCTCTCCTAGCATATCCTGTCTTACAGAGCTGGGTCCTCACTTATGTCTTCCAGCTGGGAATCAAAGCCAATCATTAGTTGCTGCTTAGCTGAATCAGCTGGTTTGCAATACCTGCCTGCTAGGCTTCTCCTTAGGGCAAGAGAGTGCTGCTCTCTGGCTCCACGGGCCCTTAAAGGGACAGATTGCCCTGTTAGAGCTTCGGAGCTATCAACAGAGGCACCTTTACTGCTGCTTTTCTTCCAGTACTATTACTGGTCCTGCTATAATTAATTATAACATATCTGAACTACAGCTGGTCCAAAATTCAGAATTTCCATTCTGCAGGAAATTCTGATATTACTAAATATATTTTTATCCTGAATTGGGACAAAAAGTTGAAATAATGAAGTTTTTCAAGGAACTCCTAAACACATACAAATGTTATTTAAAACACTTTCTTTTTGACATTTGTGATTGTGACGTTTTCACATCGCTGAATTGAAAAGTTTTGTTGCAGCTTGGTTCAATATTAAAATGTTCCCCCAAACTGCCACAATGCCTCATGAGAGCTGCATTTCTGGTGCCTTATGTTTGTCACCTGAACTACATCTTGTATGATGCACCATGGTCACATTACATTCTTGATGCACCTCATTTGTCCTGCTTTGAGCAGGGGGTTGGACTAGATGACCTTCTGAGGTCCCTTCCAATTCTGATATTCTATGATTCTATGATCAATTCAACCAAAGGGGAGACTGCAGTGAATCATGAGAGATATAGTCCAGCCAGGAAGGCTAGTCCACAAAGAAGAATGATCGCATTGAATTGTTAATGGGAAAATCTTTTTTTATTATTTTTTTTTCCTGGAAATTTTTAATTTTGTGACAAATTATTTTCCCTCAAAAAACTGAGATTTACTGACAAACTCTAATCTGAACCTCAAGTTTTGTCTTGAATCTGATCTGTAGCCTAAACCAAATCTCGATCCAGATCCTGAACCATTTCTTAGCCAATTTCTAAGTAAACTCGTATTTTCCCTTATGTTGTAAAGCTCTCAATATTTAGAATAATGTGAGCAATGGTCACTCTAAATGAACATTCATTTGCTTTGCATATTACTGAAGCCCAGTAACTTCACTTCCTAAAAGAGTTGGCACCTTTTTGAAAATATAATGCTGTACAATTAGCAGCCACACATGTTTTTAAAAGTGCAAGGACCCTTGGGGCTGCCAAGGTGTTCATAAACTTGTGGTTTTTTTATGCTCTGACATGCAATCTGAGAAATTCCTTGAGCTTTTGCTGCCTCAGTAAATCATTTATTGAAGCATCGTTGTTACAAAATCCCTTAAAACTTCATAAAATATATTTACCATGAAATACTATGCAACTATCAGCAGTCTTCAAACTCACATATTCTCTGATTTACAATGAACTGTTGCATGGCTCCATAACAGCCAGCATTAAACTAAAAGAGTTAATAGGAGATCCCAGAATGTGAAAGGTTTAGCAATAGTTTCCCAGCATACCAACATCATATATCATGTCCTCCAGTGACGAAGACCTCTTCTCTTTATTTCTATATCATGATAGGTGAACTGCAAATGGCTCAAAAGCTTGGTTTGGAAAAGTACTCAAGTTTGAACATTTAACAATTGAGCTATTATTTTAAATGTATTATAAAATATCTATTACTTTTCACTAGAAATTTACAATAAAACCTTCATGTTTTTTAAAAATATGCCCCTGCAGTTTTTTCTCAAAGTAAAAACTAAACTGGGATTATTTATTTATTTATTTACAGAAGTATTTCTGGTAAAAAAAAAAAAATCAGTTTCTGATTTTTCATCAAAAAATCAACAAAATTCAACCAGAATGAACATTTCTTTAAAAAATTTCAGTTTGGTAAAAAGCCATTTTTCATCCAAAAATTTTTTAATAAAAACATTTTGACCAACTCTGCCCCAAACATCATCCTTAACAATTTTTCATTGATGCCTTGGCAAGTAGATAGCATTACTCTGGGATTCATAATATTATGTAAACTTCTTTAGACTTAATATAGGGAATACTTAAAGAATACCATGGAAATGTTATTTAATTACAAAGGCCTTTCCAATGTTTTTAGGGACCACTATTGTAATCTCATACACCTCCAAAATATGTCTGGAAATATTGTGAACAAAGGGTTTCTCGTGTGATTTCTGGCACTTCCTACTCCTTGCAAAGTGGGAAATAAGCTGGTCCTGCATTAGTGAAGCCATGGGAGTTTTATTACTGAATCCACCAGAGACAGGTGGTACACAAGACTGTTTTCAGTGTTTTGGTATCTGGTTCCACCTGCAGGCTTGGTGGGGTTCCAAAATAAGACATCATAATGTAGGGGAAAACATTTTTAACACACACATGCAAAAGAGGGTTTAGTTTCATGTGTAGGCAAAGGTTTGGGAGTGATTAAGGGAGTAAGTATCTCTGCGGTAGTACTTTGATCTACTCTTAAAGGTCTCATCACAGTACCACTAGGGTCCTACGTTACTTTCACCAGCCTCGCAGGAGCATAGCAACTGAAAGGGAGAGATTACAGCAGCTGCATGAAGCTCTAAGAATATTCTGCCTGGAATAGTTTCTGATATGCACTTCAGAGGAAAAGTCTTTTCCCGCCTGTACTTTATCATTTAAATATTTTATTTAGTTATTTAATTTTTACTTTCCCCTTCCTGGGAATAGAACTGGACACCGGAGTACATATGGTTAGAGGATGTCCTGCTCTGGAGGAAGAGAAGAGCAGGATGCTGGCAAGCTAGTTTGAGTCTTCCCAGGGACAATAGGATGCTGGTATATTGGGGTGTCCCTTCCTGGGGAAAAAAGGAGATCAAGAGCAGGGTGTCATGGTGTAATAATAGGGCCTACAAATTTATTCTAATTGTGAGTTCAACATACATGAAAGTTCATAAAACATCACAGTAACTGGTAGTAACCAATATTGATAGGAAAATGTACAAAAGAGAGACAAAAAAACTAAATTAATCCAAACAAAAAGACCTGCTGATATAACTTAAGAACTGTGTTAAAATCATGCTTGGTAAACCAAAAAAGTGTGGAACCAAATATCAGTAAACCAAAATTGGTGTGTCAAAAGCTAGGCCCAGTTGGTAAACAAAATAATGAGGAGATGGGCTATTCCACTCACCATTCCTTTTGTGAGGAAAATGAAAAAGACTTGGGGGGAGGGAAATGGGTACTGGAGCAAGCTTCACCATGATGGCTGCCACCCTCACCACCTCCTGGGACCCTGGGAATTTGTCATCCTGATCCCGAGAATATCCTGAGCAGATCAAGCCAGAGAGAGGGACCCAGATGATGTCACCATCTCTATTAGCTCCAGCTGAATCCCAACCACCACCTGGGATGAATGGGGTCAGACTTCAATAACAGCAGCAACAACTCCAGCCCATCTCAAATATTTTCTCTTTTCCCCCAAAATGACAGTTATTGGCATCTTTAATACCATCTAAAAAGCCTGTCAAACAACGGGGTTTTTCCTTCTAAAAACTCTCTCCAGATAAAGGGAAAAGGAACATGGGATGTTGTTAAAATGAAAGCTTTACTTAATACCTTACATTCAAATGTTTTCACTGTTTCCCCCTCTTTACTGTACCTTTAATACACTGTTATATGTTTTAATTGTGTGTTTGCCATGGTACTCAGCAGGCTGAGGTCTCTGTATACCAATCCCTAACCTTGGTTAATACTTTTTAATGTTGGACAATGACTGGGGTCATGTTAACTCCTTTGGCCCACATATTGTATCAAAATTAATACAACACCAGTCAGAGGAACATGTGGGATGTGGAGAACTGGTTCAGTGTCAGTGAGACTAGATAAATGGTAGGCAGTGCTATGATCATAGCAGTAAGAGAGAGACTTATGGTACCACTCTCATAATAGAGAAAGGGCCAATGAAGCTGCACCAATTTATAGCCACTGAGCCTCTGACACACAGGTTTCATTTATCCAGACTGGTTTGCTTATCCTCAGGTTGTGCTACTGCTAATTTATTTGAATAAATTACAGTGGCAGACCTCATAAACCAGGGCAGTAACTGGTATAGAAGACAGTTAAAAAATCATGCAGAAGACTAGGGGACAGATCAAAATCTGATCAATGCCAATGGGAGCTTTGCCACTGTCTTCAATGAGAGCAGCATCAGGTCCCAATTATCTTTAACCGTAGTGCAAAGAAAGTGGGGACAAAATAATTGCAAGCATTTACATAGGATTTCAATGAAGAGGGATGAAATAAAACTATATTTAAGCAAATTCTCACTTGCCCTTTACTGAAATTAAAATGTAATTTTTGATTAATCACTCACCATTGTTTTTTAATCTTCCTTTGTGTTTTAAACATGTTACATTTCTATATTTTTGTACAATGGGATGCATTCCATTATGTAATGGATTTTTGAAATTCTATTTATGTCATACTATGTATTATCTTCTCTTTTTGTTGTAAACTATAATTATTAATTCTTTTCTCATTATATTACTGCTTCATTCTTTTGTTTTGTACATACACACATAATTGACTTTCAGTGAGGGAAAATACAAAATGAGTTTATGAAGTAAGCTGCCCCCCACTTCATTTGTACCTTTGGATAGAAGAAAAGGGCACTCCTGTGCCTACACAGAAGTAAGATATTATTCAGTTTGCCTATTGCCAGAGTTGTAGAGGGGAGTTGTAAGGGTAATAGGTAACATTTTCAAAAAAAGACCTAGGAGCTTAAATCCCAATAAAAGTCAACAAGACTTAGGCTTCTAAGTTATTTAGAAATTTTTACCTAGTGTACAAAATTCAGTTGGGGATAGATGACAACCCACAATTCCAGAACTCAATGGTTCAGTTGTTAGAGGTCAGAAGGTTTAGCGTTCCTTGGGGTAGAAAAGAAGGCAAGACTCAGTTATTCTCTCTGACTGTGTTTCGGCCTAAATAGGGCCTGCTCCTGCAACGAGTACTGTATAGTATCTGTGTAGTGCCCTGTTAAATGAACTGGGTCTCCCCTCAGTTACTGAAGTCTACCTATCCAGTACTTATTGTAGGATCAAGGCCTGAGACTTTGGGACAGGTATTATATAATATTATGTGTATAAAATACATAACACAAAAGGTCCCAGATCCTGACTGAGGCCTTTGGTTCTCCACATTAAAAAAATAATTAATATATACATAGAACAACTAATATAGAGATGATTCTTTGTTTTAGCTGCTCGACATAGAGAAGCCCCTGTAGTTCTCTCTGCCTCTCTAGCTCCTTCATGAATTAATCACAGCCTCCACTCCACTATCTAATCTCAGCACATAGTCTGGTTTAAGTAATCATGAAAGGGATTTCTCACTACACCACAGTGGGACAGGATAAATACCTTATTTGGATTTGATTTATACACAGACCCATTAGTAGTTCAAAAACGTGGGTAACAGGTGATATTACAATATTTTAGTTCAAACAGAAGATTTTGGGCTTGCTGAAGGAATCACTGGGTGAAATTCTGAGGTTTATGTTATATGATGAGGGAAGTCAAATTAGATGAGCACAAACTATATGAGTATTTCCTTTGACCTTCAAATTTGTGAGACATGATGACCATGGCATGACATATCCAATCTTTTAAGTCTTGCGACTAGCATCTCAACATTCCAAAACAGCCAGCCAGGTAGGTATAATGAAAGTCTGACGATTGACTCTTGTGGCCACTGTTTTGAGAAGTTCTCTATTTTTGTTCTTTTTTAAATGTACACACTTCTATATGTTTGTGTTAGAGAAGGGAAAGTCTAAGAAGTGTTCCTTGCACTTGAAGCAGCATGGGGTGATGGTCGTTACTTTCTGGGAGGGTTTGTTCCATAGTGTTGGACTGGCCCTCAGAAAAGTGCTGTCTCCTGCACAGATTAACTTCACCTCTATGATGGAAAGTTCCATTTTGACTGAGAAGTAGAGTAGTTGATCATAGTTTTCATCCTGGGTTTTAGGTGATAAATCAGTTTTGCTGGGTCCAGGCCATTGAGCACTTTGAATATAATGATGGAGTTCTTGAACTTCATTCAATATTCTATTGGAAGCCAGAGTACAGAATGAAGAACAGGTTTTATGTGTTTACAATAGACCATATTACTGAGAACATGTGTTGCAGCATTCTGTACTAGTTGGAGTTTCCTGGGAGCTGATGGCTTAATGCCCAGATGTATTGCATTGCTGTAGTCCAGATGGGAGGTTACAAAGACATGTATAAGCCCAGGCTAGGTCATCGTTCACTATGATGCGATAGAGTCTTCTAGCCAAATTGAGATGGTCGAAGGGGGCATAATATACATAGCTTATTCATCCTGTATGCATGTCAAGGAAGCAGACATGATGAACACTTAAGAACTGCATCGCCATGGAATGGTAGCCATTTATTGGATTTGATGGAGATGAAGGTAGAAGGGCAAGTAAGGGGCACAGGAGTTCCATCTGTAGCTCCAGCACTGTTTGAGAAACCCATAGTTCAAAAGCCTCCATGAACCCTGACAGTACTTGCATTTCCATGCTCCTGTACCACTCAGTCATTTTTGGAGCTGACAAGATAATTGGATAGGCAAAGGATAGCATGAACAACATTAAAAGAAAATCATTATTATTGTTATTAACTATTATTACTTTGGGGGGGGGGTTGTATCACTAGTATGCTAAAAGCTTTATAAACAGGCATGAAACATAATTCTTACCTCAGGAATTTTATAATCTAAATAGAAAATATACAAATGAAAAACAGGGAATGGTTTACCTGGCTGAAAAATTAAATTGAATGTATACCTGGCTAGTTCCACATTGTTGTATTTTTGTATTATTCTTTAATAACAGTGTGTTCTCTGTTTGTTTGTTTGTTTTGTTTTGATTTTTGATTCACAGTCATCTGATTAGTTAATATTTTTTCTGTGCAGGGAGTTTGAAGTCTGGGATTACTCGAACAATCATACTTCACCAAAAATAGCTCCCGTGAGTGCCAGGGATAATGGAGTTAACACCGCACATGGTTTAATGACTAATGTATGCAGTGTGGAATACTTTGCATGTTCCCTGAAGCCTCAAAAGTATGTTACAGCAGCTCTCCAGAAGAAACCTTACGGCCACAGGTTGATCTGTGATTTCTACCACTCCTGCTATCCTTAGGCTGCCTGACAAATGAAGAGAATTAGTCTTGGCTGCTACCCAGCTCATTGAGGATGTTATGGCTAGAGAATCTTCTGAGAAATAAAGTGGATTTCCCCGTCTTTTTTGGCTGATCTTTGCATCAACCCATTGACTCAGTTTATGGAGTCTTATAGAGATTATAATTCAAGTCTTGGAGCCATTTCAGGATCCAGTCCCTGAAACCAGCTCCAGCCAGGCCTACATTTCTGTGGTGAACCTCTGGTCTGAACTGATGGACTTTCTAACAGTAAATTGTGGAATGAAGGTGTCAGAATAAACCCTTTGGGATCTATTGCAGACTAATCCAATCATGCTAAAACAAAGCAGGGAAATACAGTCGCCTATATTGCTGGGCCCCCATTTAAGATACTTCATTTCTGAGACACACCATGCTGTTGTGAAGGCTGCCACGCTGAAGCTAGCAGAAGAAAACATGAACAGAAAAATCAAGAACTGCAAAGTGTAGAATAAAAAGTGGGTGTGAGGCAGAGAATGTTATAAAAGCTACAGTACATTGCCAGTTGTTACATTGATTCTCTGACTCTGGTTAATCACAATAGCATGGAGAGGAAGCTTTCCCTGTATGTATCTGACTCATCTGTGCTCCAAAAAGTTCATGGTATAGACCGGTGAAAACAAAATGCAATCAGATTTCCATGTCTTTCTCCTTCTATGATGCCTTTCCTGGGAGCTCTGTCCAGCAGTATACTGACTGAGTGGCTGATCAGCAATAATGAATATATTGCTACTCTAGTCACAGGTACTAAACTTTGTCCTCTATCAAGCAAATCCTGTCCCACTCCCAGTATAGCCATATATGGTCCTGGACTTATTCTATGATTACATGGATCCAGTGGAATATCTCATCCTAAAGGGATAATCAGGTGAAGGCCACTGAAGTCCTCAGTCTATAATAACAGCCATAACATATCTCTGCTGCTATTATAGTGATTGAGGACATGTCTACACTGCAATAAAAGACCTGTGATGCTGAGTTTCAGAGCCCAGTTAAATTGACTTGAGTTTGCGGGGTTCTGACTGTGGTGCTAAATATTGAAATGTAGACATTGGATTTGGACTGGAGGCTAGGCTTTGAGACCTGGAGAGGGGGTTGAGCCTCAGAGCCCAGGCTCCGGCCTGAATGTCTGCACTAGGGTTACCATTTGTCCGGATTCCCCCGGACATGTCCGGATTTTTGAACTAAAAATAGCGTCCGGGGGGAATTTGTTAATGTCCGGACTTCCACCCCCCCCATGCAGAGCATGCGCGGCTAACAGGGCAGCCAGATGGTGCCACTTACATGGGGCTCCGATAGCGAGAGAGAGTCCCTTCTCCCCCTGCAGCAGAGCTCACTCCCTCCCTCCCTCCCTGCATTCACCTCCGGCAGTCTGGAGCTCCTCCCCCGCTGCTGCCCAGCGGCTCAGGCAGTTCCTGAGCAAGTTCACCGAGACATTAGGTGAAGAAAGGCCAACAACAAGGGGGCCAGGGGGTCGGAGAAGGGGCAGGGAGGATTTGGAGGGGGCAGTCAAGAGACCGGGGGGGGGGGGGCGGGGGTG
>NC_048302.1:101294877-101408508 GCF_013100865.1 Trachemys scripta elegans | reverse complement strand
ATAAGGACTGGGAATGGCTGAGCCATTACAAACATTGACTCTATCTCCCCTTGTAAGTACTCTCACACTTATTATCAAACTGTCTGTACTGGGCTAGCTTGATTATCACTTCAAAAGTTTTTTTTCTCTTAATTAATTGGCCTCTCAGAGTTGGTAAGACAACTCCCACCTGTTTATGCTCTCTGTATGTGTGTATATATATCTCCTCAATATATGTTCCATTCTATATGCATCCGAAGAAGTGGGCTGTAGTCCACGAAAGCTTATGCTCTAATAAATTTGTTAGTCTCTAAGGTGCCACAAGTACTCCTGTTCTTCTTTTTACTATTCTTTAAGGAGACTTGGGTTTGACTAGCAAGGAAGAACATGCAGTGGGTTTTGGAGACCAGTTAAATATCTTGAATGCCTATTATACAACAGGAAAAATATAGTCTTTAGACAGATGTGCCTGAGCTGAAAAAGGACCACTATTGGGTTTAAAAAATAGTTGCAATGGAAGAATAAGAGGCAAGCAGTCACTGTCACAAGACTGCTTGCCTGTTTTGTGCTGAAAGAGGGAAGGACCTGTGCAACGTATCCACAAACTTTTGTACCACAAACTATGTAGTGTTGAGTGGACTCAAAAAGTTTTGATAAATCCATAATGTTTCTGACTGACATGTGAACATTTTCAAAACATTCTAAACTATGTAACCTATTTAGATTGACTGTTATAGAGCTCTACTGAAAGACCACTGTCTATTAGACCACCAGGCCTATTTGTATTCCAAGTTAAACATAAAGGGCTAAGCTCTACCATCATATATGTATAGCCCATTGACTTCAGTGGGAGCTGGATGTGTATTTTTTCACAAAGCATGGCTGGCAGGGTTTTACCATTTTTTTTTTAGTAATTCCTTGTCTATCTTGAATACCACTTGCTGCAGTTTTCATTTAACATTTATTAGGCCCAAGCCTCTCTCTTTATTTTAAAGCAGTTTTGGAAGGCATCTCATGGTATCCACTTACTCATTACCAAATATTACGGTATTCAACCAAGATTTCAAGGTTGAACATCCAAAATGATAACTCCCAGTGACAAATTAATTAGTTTGATCTTGCTCTTTCCTTATTGTTGCTGGCAACAGGGCCGGGTCCAGGCACCAGCCCTCAAAGCATGTGCTTGGGGCGGCACCTGGAGGGGGGCGGCGCTCACCCGGGGACAGCGGAACTGCGTCCGGGGTCACCGCCCTCCCCCCGGCACTCCGGCCGCCAGGAAGAGCGAGGTCGCGGCCGGGCTCGCCGCCCTCCTCCTGGCGCTCTGGCTGGTCAGGGAGAGTGGGGCCATGGCCGGGCTTGGCGACCTCCCCTGCCGTGCTCCCCGCCAGGGGACAGGAGGGCGGCAGGAGGCTTTTTTGCCTGAGGTGGCAAAAAAGCCAGAGCCGGCCCTGGCTGGCAATCCCATAAACTCTACTGACTTGAAATGAAGCTTTGTTAGCTCCATCAACAACAATAAAAAGATCTGAACAGTTAATTTTTTAAAGTGAAACACCTCTAAGCAAAGAGTAGGGGATTGTTATAGACAAGGGGGATGGAAGCTGAACCAGTGGATTTAGCAGCAAGGGAATTGTGCTGATGGGGGGAAATTTTGCATGCTTTCTCCACCAAATTAATCAATTATCACAGGATAACTTGGACAAAACCAGGACAAGGGGAAAGAAACTAAAAGAGTTATATTTTAGCATTGTGAATAGGGCTTATGGAATGAGTCAACTGACCCCACACTGAACCAGAGTGGGGAGTAGAACAATACTGGGCTACAGAGGCCCTGCACCTCAGTAGGTGCTACACATGTTCCCAATAGAGGAATAGTTTAAAAAAGCAGACTGGTAGCCCAGGAGAAAGGGGAAAGATCTCCATGTGGCTCCAGGAAGCAAGGGTGATGTGAGGTGATGTGCAGGGGGTGGCAACAGCTTTGTAAAGACTGCTTTAACTGCAAGAATTTGGTACCCCTCACCTTGGGAATTGAAACCCTGAGAGATATTGACTAACTGAATTGGAGAGTCTGAATTGGAGAGTCTAAAAAGCCTCTGACCATGTCCCATTCTGGGGAGCTCTAGGCTGGTAGGAAGTGACCCAGGGGATAACAGAATTTGGCGTAGCTCAGTAACATGGATGGACTCTTTGATAAATGCCCAAGGGCCTAGGGTTGGGAGCTGGTGGAGTGGGTTGGCCTGGGTCCCCCTACTCTTTGTAGTGATGAGCTCTGCGGGAGCAATTGGAACATGATGGGGCAACTGAGGCTGCAGCTTGGACTCCCTCAGGAAAAACTAGATTGGCAGAACCTATAAGGCTATGAGCCGACCACTAGCCCTGCTGATCACCAGACCTTCCTGCTACAACTGTAGATCCTGCTACAACTCAGATGAAGATTACTACAAAGGAATTAGACCCTGGCCTTGGCCCTTCCCTGTGTCTTTGGAGAAGGCTATTGCTCACAGTTGTGATTGACACAATTAGTCCTTATTAGATTTTTTTGCACTCTCTCCTTGCACACCAAGGCAGAGGATGTGCACAAATGAGCTGACTCCCCAACACTCCACCTTTTTCTTTGCAAGCTAATGAGCTTGACCTCCTGTGAAACAGGCACAAAAGGTACTCCATGGATTAATGAAGAGAGATGCTGTGAGTTGACTATGGTTGGCACATGTCCCCTAAACTGCCTTATGTGCTCAATCTCCACTGGCCTGAGGAATGCTCTTTACACACAGAGATCACCTCCTGCACAGTAAACTGCATTAATATGCAGTAGCTGCGCCAAGAGGCTGGCAGTTCTCCTTTATTAATTTAAACATTTTAATATTCTCTATATGCAAAACATAATTAGAATTAATGGACTTTAGTGCTAATGTGGTGCTTGAAGCTAGCTAGTGCATTAATCTTCTGCATATGATAAACATGAATTTTGAATCCTTTTACCACCAGCAAGGCTAGAAGCTCAGCTCAGTCTGCTGATGTAGTGTGTCCAGATAATGATCATATCAACTGACAGAGAGAGGGAATCATCCTCCTTTTGATGAGATAAGCAATTGGTCCTCCAGGGAGGAAATAAAACATGACTGAGTTGGAATGATTGTTAAACAAGATATTATTATTAATCTATGAAGACAGAGCATTGCCACTAGTGGGGCTTCAGTATTCTGTATCAGACAAAGAATAGATATGGGTTTCTACATACCCTCCAACATCCTGTACCCAAATGGTCTCTGACATTTTCCTGATGAAGAATCACCATTTGCAAGAACTGTTAGTGCTTGCACATGGCTTGCTATTTCAAATTGTCCTGGAGAGAGATGAAAAGGAAACATCTGTATTTATGGAATATGTTAAAAATTCAGTTTGACAGCGAATCTGGAAAATAAGGAAAACAACCAAAAAAAAAAGGGGGGGGGGGGATTACAGTGCTTACTAAGTTACCACATTATATATATTGAAATATTTCCCCATTCTTAGAACAGGAAATAATGGCAGTAGCTAAGGGCTCATCTACACTTAAGACATTAGAGTGGCACACTGCTGAATCTCTGTAGTGCTTCAGTGTATACATTACTTACGCAGACTGTTCTCCCATCACCATAGGTAATCCACATCCCTGAGAGATGGTAGCTAGGTCGAAAAAAAAAATTATTCTGTTGACCTAGTGTTGTCTACATGGGGACTTAGGTTAGCTTAAATATAAATATAAATATAAATAAATAAATATCTTGCGATGCCAGCTACAGCAGTGCCATGCGAACAGCTGTTCTCACTTTCAGGTGACGTAAACAAGACATAGGCAGCATTATCTCCTGCAAATTGTAACCAAATGTGTTTGTATGAGGAATTGGCTGAAGTAGGACTGAGTGGACTTGTAGGTTCTAAAGCTTTACATGGTTTTATTTTTGAATGCAATTATTTTTTGTACATAATTCTACATTTGTAAGTTCAATTTTCATTATAAAGAGATAGCACTACAGTACACGTATTAGGTGAATTGAAATATATGTCTGACGAAGTTGGTATTCATGCCTCTGATGAAGTGGGTATTCACCCACGAAAGCTTATGCTACAATACATCTGTTAGTCTATAAGGTGCCACAGGACTCTTTGTTGCTTTTTACAGATCCAGACTAACACGGCTACCCCTCTGATACGATTTATTTTGTTTTTTACAGTACAAGTATTTGTAATAAAAAAATAAATATAAAGTGAGTACTGTACGCTTTGTATTCTGTATTGTAATTGAAATAAATATGTTTGAAAATCCAAAAATATTTAAGTAAATGGTATTATATTATTGTTTAACAGTGCAATTAATCACAATTATTTTTTTAATCGCACAATTAATCACAACTAATTTTTGTAATCGCTTGACAGCCCTAATTTATTACAAACTAATAAAACTTTTTTTAAAAACTTACAAACTTTGATAGTTCTGATAGAAAGCAGTCTACAATTTTGCTCCTAGTCTACAGTAACATTAAGGGACCCTACACAATATGTAATTTATATCCTTTTCATATGGAAGTGCCCTGAGTAATTCCATTTTTTAAATATTTAGTCCAGATATTCTGATTTATTGATCATTTTACTTGACTGGGCCCCAATCCTGCAAACACTTGTTCTCAAGTTACTCATGTGTACTACTGTATGTCTGATGAGAAGCACAGATTGTTAAAGACTATATATGCAGATATATTCACAAAGAAAAACACAAAGAAAACATTTGTTCAATCAATGAATGATCATATCTGATAATATTGTCAAATAAATGACAATGGGGTCAGTATCCTAATAGGTTTCATACATACTTTAGGAATAATATATATGTCAAACACCAAACAGCTGTTAACAGATCCCTCTTAACTGATCAATTAATCTTGGGAGAGAAAATAAAATCTCTTCAACAACAACAATCACTGATACTTCTCAAGAAACAAAACATTAAACTGAAGAATGGCAGTGGTAACATGACATTGTTACCATTTCTAAGATACAGACAGCTCTCTCATATGCCTGTCAATGTTTGTTTTGAAATTTGAAATTGAAGACACTCATATGACTTCCAGATTATGCTATCTGAGTCATTATACCTGTAATTGCAACAGAAGAAAAAGAACAACTGATGAAAAAGCAATAAAACTTTTTAAAAGTTCTACTTCTTTCACCTTCAACATAAGCACATTGTTTTGTTTTTAAATACCTTAGGAATCCCACAGATCACTGAAGAAGAAAGGGTAGATTTTAACGCAAGAGATATCAACAAATAAAGTTCAAAATGCTAAGAGGGACATTCCAAATGACTGATGTCCGTGGCTGGTAGGCTGAAGCAGTGGGTTCCAAAATTCTGTAAGGTATTTCTGGCACCTTACATGTTTCAAATGTTCTGTCCTTCCTTTGAACAGGGAAAACTGATAGTTTGGAAGCTGTTATAACCACACTGCTTTAAAAAGGTAAAAAATCCACACAAATGACTAATGTTAAACCAATCTAGACAATAAAATACTGGCAAAAATCTTAGCAAGCTGTTTAGGTCTAACCCTATCATTACTAATTCACACTGCCCAGTCTGGCTTTACTCCTTGGACAGCCACAAATCATTATAGTCATAGATGACTAAAAACCATTCTTCATATTAAACAAATGAATACTGGCAGTTTTCTAGCATTAGATGCAGAGAATATGTTCAATAGAATTCTTTGTGACCATGTTTTATAGAACTGGAGAAATTTAATCTCAGACATCTATTTATAGCCTCTGCCAAAATGTTCTTCAATTTTCCATGTGTATTCTTTTATTTGAACAATTCCCAATCAGACTTTCTTCTTAAAAAGCAGCACAAAGCAAGGGTGGTTTTTCTCCTCTTCTGTTTGCTCTATCCATTGAACTACTTGCAATAACTATCAGAGTCTCTCCAGAGATTCAGGGCCCCACAATCCTTGATAAAGAACATAAAATTGCTCTTTTCACAGATAACATTCTGCTTTATCTCAGTGAAACACCAGAAGCCTTACAGGCTTAAAGAACTATATATAGTTTTCATGTAAATATGATCAAGTCAGAAGCAATACTTCAGTTCACCCTTCCAGAAGGACAAATATCACCCAATTTAACTAAACAAATAATGCTAAATCTGAAGCTCTAAATTCTGACATACATCATATGTCATAAACCTTCATAGATGTCATAACTAGCCATTATCTATGTTTGTTTAAGTCAACTTGGCAAAAATGAATGTCCTTCCTTGACAGTTGTATTTCCGAGCTGATCTACAAGTACTTATACCTGCTTTGTATAAATAAGACTATGCCTGGCTAGAATATGCAGCAATTTCAGACATATTGAAAGAGATCAAGAATCCGTTTGTTGATGCTCTAAAGACAGAAAACAAAATAAAATATTACTTATATAATTCAATGTAATGTTTGTTATTGGTTACATTTGACAGAAAATCAAAACAGTCCTACAGAACAACAAACTAAATAAGCATATTGCTCTTTTATTCTTTCCAACCTGATCTATTGCTTCCACAGGAATAGTAAACAACATCCTGTCTGAAAGACCACTTTGCAAATGTGGAAAAGGGTATTCGGTTCCTTAAGTATAGTACCAAGTTCTTCTTGATTTCTACCAGGTTTTCCTCCGGAACAAGTTGATGCTAACTTTAAACAATAGGATGTGAAAGGGTGGTTAAACATTGGTAGTGAAATTCGGGCCTCAATGAAGTCAATAGCCAAATGCCCATTGACTTCAAAGGGTGCAAAATGTTACCTTCGATTTTACCTCCAGGGCACAACATTAAGGAAATGTGAACTACTCAGAATTAAATGTAATATATTATGTTAGGATTTTAGTATTTGCCTACAAGTTAGACACTTTCTAGCTGTATTTGCTAAAGGAAAAATTCTATAACTGTGGAAGAATTGATTAGAAGAAACACTCATAGGGTGGCTTAATCCCAAAAACCTCCTATCTTTACTGCACAACTTCTTCAGAGAGAAACATTTGCAAATGTATACCCAAAATGTTATATATATATCCTTAAAACTTCATTTTAGAATAATTAATGGCAGAAATCACTTTAGTATCTTTTTTTGAAGCTTCTATTCCAACACATACAAGCAAAAGCAGTATTTCATGCTGCAATTTACTATTTCTTTCAATATATGAACTTATTAAATTTTGTGCTGGGGATTGCTTGAAACTTAAACAAACTGGAAGAATTTTGAGTGTGAATAATGCCAATGTCCAGGAAAACTGATCCTGTTTTTCAAAGACAACCTCAAAATTTACATTTCAAAATTCGGAAAGTTCAGTTTTAATGTCTGGCCACTTTCAACAATTTTGCAGAAAGTGAATTTTCTGGGTCACTAAGGGCCATATCCTCAGGAGTTAGGTGCTTAAATGCCTCTAAGGGTCTGGCTCTGAATGCCATAATACAAAAATAAAAATAATGTTCACAACAAGTATTTTGTCATAAACAATAAATAATTAGATGAGGTTTAAAATTTTCAAAAATGACTAATGGCTTAAGAATCAAAGTTACAGTAACTGTACCCTAAATCTGTAAGTACCTGATTGCTGAGTGTAAATCACATAGTTAGAAGTGCAGTAGTCGCATTTGCACCTACATTTCATCTTTGTGGGGGCAACTATGCACCTAATTTCCATGTATAAATCAAGTAACTGAGCTCACAAATCTCCTTAAGTAAACGTGCAAATTATACATTTCACTTATTTAAAAATCATTTACTCAGAATGGAGTTTGGTACACATAGAAATTAATGTATTAGACTGATTTTCTCATTTCCATCATCATTAGTCAAAAACAACTCTGATTGACAAATGTAAGGAAAACGGAAAACAGGGATTTTGAATAGGAGCACACTATTCCATCTTTCTCTCTTTCAGTTCAAATATTGTTGAGATACCAAAAGTTAGTTTAGAAATAACAAGGAGCTTTGATACAGTATTAGTCATGGAGGTGCAAAGTATTAAAATAAATCCAAGATCTAACTAGATTCTAGACAAAATACTGTCTCTCTCTCTAATGGTGAAGGATGACAGAGAATATTGCAGCTAAGATGGAATGTGTGCACACATACACACACAACCTATGAAGGAATCCATTTTACCCAACACCACAATAAAATAAGAACATCTGTAGGACAACTTTACTGGCAAATACAAACTCAATCGCTTCTGTGCCATATATGGTATAGATTGTATCACTATTAATTCTTTTACTTTAGTGAGGTTTACCTGAGGTGAGCAAGGCAATGGGGTGGCAGGGTGAGAGAGATGCCAAGGAGATGGAAACAATATAATTACTTAGATAGATGGGGTAGCAGTGCTGTGATTTAGGGCTAGCTTCATCTCTATCCCATTCCTTGTATCTCAGGTCTCAGGCTTTGTGCCTTTACTCTCCTGTAGTAGAATTCCACTTTTCTCCCTCTCTCTTAGACCAGGTTCTAGGCTACAGTACCTTATGTATTGATTGGACATTTGTAGTTCTTCCCTTTGGGTCCTGCAACCATTCATGAATACAGTGACCAGACAGCCTTCTTAACATAAAAACATTGTTTAGTTTTTACAGTAGGAACAAAGCATTTAAAGAAAAAATACTTTTAAAGAAATGTTTATAAGCATGTCTTGTCTATCTTATTCACAGGCTTACCATTCCCTGATGATAGCCTAGGCAGGCCTGACTTCTTCGATACCCCAGCAGGTGCCTTTATCAAATTGATAAAGCTCCCCAACAACTTTGCCCTGCTCTGGAAAGAGAGTGTCTTTTTATCCAGCCATAGTTTGTTTGTCCTTTTCAAATATCAGGCTTTTGTCCTGCTTATCCAAACCAGTTCGCTAGGCTCCACAGGAGGTCAAGTCAAAGTCCTCAAATCCAGTAGCTCTCCCATTATCCTCCAACAACCCTCCCCTCTACTGTTACTGTTGGGTAGCTTATTGTGATCATAGAATCATAGAATATCAGAGTTGGAAGGGACCTCAAGAGGTCATCTAGTCCAACCCCCTGCTCAAAGCAGGACCAATTCCCAGCTAAATCATCCCAGCCAGGGCTTTGTCAAGCCGGGCCTTAAAAACCTCCAAGGAAGGAGACTCCACCACCTCCCTAGGTAACGCATTCCAGTGTTTCACCACCCTCCTAGTGAAATAGTTTTTCCTGATATCCAACCTGGACCTCCCCCACTGCAACTTGAGACCATTGCTCCTTGTTCTGTCATCTGCCATCACTGAGAACAGCCGAGCTCCATCCTCTTTGGAACCCCCCTTCAGGTAGTTGAAGGCTGCTATCAAATCCCCCCTCATTCTTCTCTTCTGGAGACTAAACAATCCCAGTTCTCTCAGCCTCTCCTCATAAGTCATGTGCTCCAGACCCCTAATCATTTTTGTTGCCCTCCGCTGGACTCTTTCCAATTTTTCCACATCCTTCTTGTAGTGTGGGGCCCAAAACTGGACACAGTATTCCAGATGAGGCCTCACCAATGTCGAATAAAGGGGAACGATCACATTCCTCGATCTGCTGGCAATGCCCCTACTTATACAGCCCAAAATGCCGTTAGCCTTCTTGGCAACAAGAGCACACTGTTGACTCATATCCAGCTTCTCGTCCACTGTGACCCCTAGGTCCTTTTCAGCAGAACTGCTACCTAGCCATTCGGTCCCTAGTCTGTAGCAGTGCATGGGATTCTTCCGTCCTAAGTGCAGGACTCTGCACTTGTCCTTGTTGAACCTCATCAGGTTTTTTTCTGCCCAATCCTCTAATTTGTCTAGGTCCCTCTGTATCCGATCCCTACCCTCTAGTGTATCTACCACACCTCCTAGTTTAGTGTCATCTGCAAACTTGCTGAGAGTGCAGTCCACACCATCCTCCAGATCATTAATAAAGATATTAAACAAAACCGGCCCCAGGACCGACCCTTGGGGCACTCCACTTGAAACCGGCTGCCAACTAGACATGGAGCCATTGATCACTACCCGTTGAGCCCGACGATCTAGCCAGCTTTCTATTCACCTTACAGTCCATTCATCCAGCCCATACTTCTTTAACTTGGTGGCAAGAATACTGTGGGAGACCGTATCAAAAGCTTTGCTAAAGTCAAGGAATAACACATCCACTGCTTTCCCCTCATCCACAGAGCCAGTTATCTCATCATAGAAGGCAATTAGGTTAGTCAGGCACGACTTCCCCTTCGTGAATCCATGCTGACTGTTCCTGATCACTTTCCTCTCCTCTAAATGTTTCATAATTGATTCCTTGAGGACCTGCTCCATGATTTTTCCAGGGACTGAGGTAAGGCTGACTGGCCTGTAGTTCCCCGGATCCTCCTTCTTCCCTTTTTTAAAGATGGGCACTACATTAGCCTTTTTCCAGTCATCTGGGACCTCCCCCGATCGGCATGAGTTTTCAAAAATAATGGCTAATGGCTCTGCAATCTCACCCGCCAACTCTTTTAGCACCCTCGGATGCAGCGCATCCGGCCCCATGGACTTGTGCACGTCCAGTTTTTCTAAATAGTCCTGAACCACTTCTTTCTCCACAGAGGGTTGGTCACCTTCTCCCCATGCTGTACTGCCCAGTGCAGCAATCTGGGAGCTGACCTTGTGCGTGAAGACAGAGGCAAAAAAATCATTGAGTACATTAGCTTTTTCCACATCCTCTGTCACTAGGTTGCCTCCCTCATTCAGTAAGGGGCCCACACTTTCCTTGATTTTCTTCTTGTTGCTAACATACCTGAAGAAACCCTTCTTGTTACTCTTAACATCTCTTGCTAACTGCAACTCCAAGTGTGATTTGGCCTTCCTGATTTCACTCCTGCACGCCTGAGCAATATTTTTATACTCCTCCCTGGTCATTTGTCCAATCTTCCACTTCTTATAAGTCTCTTTTTTGCATTTAAGATCAGCAAGGATTTCACTGTTTAGCCAAGCTGGTCGCCTGCCATATTTACTATTCTTTCTACACATCGGGATGGTTTGTTCCTGCAACCTCAATAAGGATTCTTTAAAATACAGCCAGCTCTCCTGGACCCCTTTGCCCTTCATGTTATTCTCCCAGGGGATCCTGCCCATCTGTTCCCTGAGGGAGTCAAAGTCTGCTTTTCTGAAGTCCAGGGTCCATATTCTGCTGCTCTCCTTTCTTCCTTGTGTCAGGATCCTGAACTCGACCATCTCATGGTCACTGCCTCCCAGGTTCCCATCCACTTTTGCTTCCCCTACTAGTTCTTCCCTGTTTGTGAGCAGCAGGTCAAGAAAAGCTTTGCCCCTAGTTGGTTCCTCCAGCACTTGCACCAGGAAATTGTCCCCTACACTTTCCAAAAATTTCCTGGATTGCCTGTGCACCGCTGTATTGCTCTCCCAGCAGATATCAGGGTGATTAAAGTCTCCCATGAGAACCAGGGCCTGCGATCTAGCAACTTCTGCTAGTTGCCAGAAGAAAGCCTCGTCCACCTCATCCCCCTGGTCTGGTGGTCTATAGCAGACTCCAACCACAACATCACCCTTGTTGCTCCCACTTCTCAACTTTATCCAGAGACTCTCAGGTTTTTCTGCAGTATCATACCGGAGCTCTGAGCAGTCATACTCCTCTCTTACATACAACGCAACTCCCCCACCTTTTCTGCCCTGCCTGTCCTTCCTGAACAGTTTATATCCATCCATGACAGTACTCCAGTCATGTGAGTTGTCCCACCAAGTCTCTGTTATTCCAATCACATCATAGTTCCCTGACTGTGCCAGGACTTCCAGTTCTCCCTGCTTGTTTCCCAGGCTTCTTGCATTTGTGTATAGGCACTTAAGATAACTCAATGATCGTCCCTCTTTCTCAGCATGAGACAGGAGTCCTCCCCTCTTGCGCTCTCCTGCTTGTGCTTCCTCCCAGGATCCCATTTCCCCACTTACCTCAGGGCTTTGGTCTCCTTCCCCCGGTGAACCTAGTTTAAAGCCCTCCTCACTAGGTTAGCCAGCCTGCTGGCGAAGATGCTCTTCCCTCTCTTCGTTAGGTGGAGCCCATCTCTGCCTAGCACTCCTTCTTGGAACACCATCCCATGGTCGAAGAATCCAAAGCCTTCTCTCCGACACCACCTGCGTAGCCATTCGTTGACTTCCACGATTCGACGGTCTCTACCCCGGCCTTTTCCTTGCACAGGGAGGATGGACGAGAACACCACTTGCGCCTCAAACTCCTTTATCCTTCTTCCCAGAGCCACGTAGTCTGCAGTGATCCGCTCAAGGTCATTCTTGGCAGTATCATTGGTGCCCACGTGGAGAAGCAGGAAGGGGTAGCGATCCGAGGGCTTGATGAGTCTCGGCAGTCTCTCCGTCACATCGTGTATCCTAGCTCCTGGCAAGCAGCAGACCTCTCGGTTTTCCCGGTCAGGGCGGCAGATAGATGACTCAGTCCCCCTGAGGAGGGAGTCCCCGACCACCACCACCCTCCTCCTCCTCTTGGGAGTGGTGGTCGTGGAACCCCCATCCCTAGGACAGTGCATCTTTTGCCTTCCAATCGGTGGAGTCTCCTTCTGCTCCCTTCCCTCAGATGGGCCATCTAGTCCACTCTCCGCATTAGCACCTGTAGAGAGAACATGGAAACGATTCCTCACCTGTATCTCCATTGCTGGTGCATGGACGCTCCTCTTTCTTCTTCTGGAGGTCACATGCTGCCAAACCTCCTCACAATCCTTCTGTCCCTGCTCCGCCTGCTCTGAATCTTCAGAACATTGTGGCCGTAGAAGCATCTCCTGACGTCTGTCCAGGAAATCTTCATTTTCCCTTATGCAACGCAGAGTCGATACTTGTTTCTCCAGCCCTCGAACCTTCTCCTCCAGTATGGAGACCAGCTTGCACTTTGTACAGACAAAGTCGCTTCTGTCCTGCGGAAGAAAGACAAACATGGCACAACCTGTGCAGGTTACAACAGCTGATCGCTCACCTTCCATATCACCGTCCTCTTAGGAGCTTCCTCAACTGTTGCAGGAACTACTCGGAGAAACCTGCAGATGAAAGCCTCAGTGCGCTCTCCCTAGGCGAACTCCCGCTGTTAGCCTCTGCTGTTCGCCGCTCAGCTGGTTCGCTGCTGACTGCCCTTATATACCAGTCAGGCCCACTCAAGGCCCAGCAACACAGCCCCCCTAATGCAGCACTTAGCGTACCTCCTCTCGGACAGCTCCCAGGCAAACTCCCGCTGTTAGCCTCTGCTGTTCGCCGCTCCCCCACACTGGTTAACGGTAGGTTAACAAGCACCCAAAACCAAACAGGCTACTGGGTGGCTCCTGCAGAGGTCTTAAGGAATAATTGGTGATCAAAGCCAGCTGTGGAGGAGCTGGGTCTTCATAAATGAAGGAGTGCAGCCCAGTAGGAAAAAGACCAGGGAAGAGATTCATGAGACAAATAGCTGGGACTTTCCTCTCTTGGGCTAAAGGAAGCGAGAAGCCTGGAGCCAGAAAAAAAGGGTTCTGAGCTAAGAAGAGGCTGAGTGAATCCTGGGGCCAGAAGTAGGTTGTTCTGAGCCAGGAGGAAGCCAGAGGCAGTCCCAAGAAGCAGTGACTGTAAAGCTGAAGGAACATTTGAATTGAAGTTTGACAGGCTGCAGGGCAAGAAAGAAGAACTCTGTCTGCAGTCGTTCTCTTAGTAGCAGAGAGTGAGGAGACCTGAGGGGAACAGGAAGGCTCCTGTAGGACAACGAAGAAACTGTCTGAACCCAACACAGGGGTAGGAACTGGACTCCTGAAGAGAAGCTGTGAAAGGTCTTTCGTGTTACAAAGAACTTAGGAACAGGTTGGGGAACAGGCCTGAAAAAAGGCTAATGGTAGGAAGGAAGCAGCAAAGTATCTGACAGAGCTGACCTTGGTTGCTTTTGCGAGAGTCCCTGGACTAGAACCCAGGCCTGGGTTCTCTTACCAGGCAGTGGGGAAAGTGGCACAAAGCCCCCTGATATAAGGATTAAGAATAATTTAAAACCCTGAGAGAAGGTTGTGAGGACCTCAGGGCCTAGACTTCAGGACGAAAGACCAGACTTAATGATTGGGACTATGCTACTCCCAGAATGGTTGTAACTACAATCTGACGTGGCTGTAGGGCCAAGTCACAAGAAAAGGCCACCACAGGACCATAACAATCAGCAGTGGGTGATTGAGGGGCTAGAAAGAATTGCTGCCACAAGAGGGTTCACAAACATTGAATCCTCCCTTCTATCCTATTTGACCCATTGTTTTCCCTTCTTTATTGTTTTCCTAGCTGCCCTGTCAATTTCACCCAGTATAGGCATACAGTAAATTTCCCAATAACCAGGTCAACACTCAGTATTCATAAACTATTACCAAGCAGATCACATTTGTCAGAAGAAGGATATGAACAGAAGATGTGAGGAGAGAGAAGCCATATAATAATTAAGGTATATATCTTCTTGCTAAATTATTTTAGCTTCCTTCTGTAAAAGCATCATATAGATTAAAAGAAAACCACAAATCTTCAGGCTCAAACTGACAATTCAATGGTGCATCTGAAGATGGAAGAAATAATACTCTTTGAAAACTCAGCCTATATAGATGGCTCAGCCAGCAGGGTGTCAAAAGTGTTTATAGAAAGCACTGCATCTAATATAATAATAGCATTCTTTGAAGTATTGTGCTGTGTCTTTTTAATATATTGTTCCACCCTATTGGTTCTCACTGTGGCAGCAGCTTTTGAATCAATTTAAAAGATATTTTGTGGGTAACTCAATTGCTGGTTAAATAGGTTATTAAATGAAGGAGAATTAGATAGAGATTGAAATATTTTTTTAAATGATTCTCTAGTTGTTGGTTGAGATGTCAGGTGTTATATGTGCATTTAAAGACATATGGACAAATACTGCCCTGACTTACTCCTTATTCAATCCCATTGACATTATTAAGGCTACCTCGGATGTAAGTCCCCATAGAATTATCCCACAGTTTGTCTGCAGCTTGCTACTTTTTTCACCCTCTAACAAAGAACATAATGGCTAAAATTTGTCCTTATTTATCCTGATTCCACAGGCAAAGTAAGACCAAAGATATGTAACTTAAACTGTGTGTATATGTACATGCATACATTTTACAGAAGACATTGTGACAGATATGGCAATTTCTTGCAACAGCCTGGGAAAACTTCACTGAATTAAGTTAAAACTTATTGAACTAAGTTTAAGTATTTTCAGAATGCATAGTATTAAAATTCCAATGTTAAAGTATTATTCTGGGATTATATGTAATATTGCTGGGTGGGGTGGGGGGAGCGGGAGATGATCTGACTAATGTAAAGCCTGGGAACTGTTATGAGCTTCAAAAAATATCTGAAAGAAAGTGAACTCTTAAAGTGAAGTGGGTTTCCCAGGAAATCCTTAAGGGGAGATGTATGCAAATGTAACTCTGGTTATGCGAACCCCACCAACCCAAAACCAAACAAACAACTCCTCCCCAGCTTTTTGAAGCTATGACTTGACATGACACCCACTGTCTATGAATTGTCTAACCCCATAACAAAGACCCAGGCTGTCTAAAAGAGGCACTAAATTTTTCATGAGTGTGGTTGTTCTGAACTAACAGATGTTATGACCTTATGAGCACAGAAAAAAACCTTTGTGGGATATGAAGAACTGTTCACTGGCCAGAGGCCTTGTTGGAGTTGGGACAATCTCTGATAAGCTTATTAGTATGTGTGTAGGTTCTTTTATTGTCTTTAATATATTTTCTTAGTAATGCTTTCACCTTAAGAATAAGTGTACTTGCTTAGGAAAAGTTAGGTGGTAACTAATACCTATGGGCAATTACACAGCTTATAACTTCTGAGAAGAAAGCAAAGCAGGCCTTCTTAGGTAGTCTAACTTGCTGAGAAATTCATAGTGTAAACAGGAGAATGACACAGCATGGACAACCTCCAGTCAGAATATATGCATCCAAGAAAGATGATGGCTGGGGAGCCAGAAGCCTGAAAGTGGGTGCCCTTGGTGGACTAGAGGGGAAATACAGGTGCAGGTGACCTGAATGGTCACACTCATGCTAAGACTGGGGCATGTACACAATGCTGATGTTGCAGTGCAATTGAAGGATGCTGAATTGTTGGATGTTTTTCTTCTGCTCATCTCTAGCAGTTTTTAAATCCTATTAGATTTTTTCAAAAAGATTAGTGGTGAAATTCAGGGTGTTGATCAATATTACATTTTTTCAATAACAGACTAATGTGCAAGGCTATATGTGAACTATTGCTGAGCATTTAATGGATGCAGCATTTGGCTATACAATTACATGCATTATTGGTATCTACTCACTACTTAATAGAGATCTTAAGCTACTTTACCAAGAGTATGAAAGATTCTCTATAACTACAGTAAAACCAAACTTATCCTATTATAGATTCTGCTATCAGCTGCATCTCCATGTCCTGAAGCCAGGTATGGTTATAATTGCCTTCTCATCTATCGGAATGCCATTATTTCCATAAAGTGTGGCTGCATTATTTTTATACACACACTTACACACACACACACACACACTGTAGAATATATAAAGTGAAAGCTTATTGAGACAACATGAGAATTCAAGTCCCTTGCGCACAGTGCATTGCAGATATCAAGACCTCATTTAACTCTGTTGGCAGGGAATTACTTTGGCTGATCTTGAAACTTGAGGCCTTCCTGACAAACTCTAATATATTCCATCATCTTTATGTTGACTGCAGCCATATTCTTGTAAATGGGAAAATAATTACCTTCTTCCAAATTAGGCTGAGCATACAACAAGGATGTGTTGCTGCTACAGAATTCTTCAGTGGCATCATAGACTATGTACTTGACCCAACACTAAGTAGCTGCACTTTAGGCATATGCCTTGATCAGAACCTCACTGTTATTGATTTTGCTAATGACATGCTGCTAATTGTCAAATCAACTGACATGCTAATTTTAGTATTTAAAGCCCTGGGAAAATCAGCGGCAAATACTGAGCTGAAAATAACTGGGGTAAAACCAAAATTCTTCTGGTAATTGATTTTGAAGACACTGCAGGCTCAAACTTCTTAGATGACAACTACCCATTCAAGAATGTCAGTGATTTCATCTTCCTTGGCTTTGTTGTTGATAACATGGGTGGTACCAAAAAAGAACCTGAACCTCATACTGCAAAACCGTTGCCAGTAATGGGGTGCTTCATTAAGAATGTCTTTCACAAACCAAAGACCCTGGATAAGTAGAGATATGAAGCTGAGGATATATAATGCTTTTCTATTCAGTATTCTGACTTATGGGATTTTAAACATGGCTCCTCACTTTCAAGACCAGTGTCCAATTTCTTTTCATTCATGAAGTATCTTCAAATGATTGAATACATCACATGGTATGATTTCAAGTTGAATGAAGAGATCTATTTTCTAAGTAAACATGTCTTGCTCTCTCAAATGGTCACCCAATACTTTCTAATCTCATATGGTCATCTATTTCAACTGCCTACCAATTTCTCTGCAAGAATTATCTTTGACTTTGACCCAATGAAAGCAGGATGGAAAAGACCCCCTAGAAAACCTAAAACTGATGGCTGGATGGCATCTGTCAAGGCTGCATCCCCACTTTGAACTTTGGGGTACAAATGTAGGGGCCTGCATGAAAACTTCTAAGCTTAACTACCAGCTTAGCTCTGGTCCGCTGCCACCATCCCAAGGCTAGTTCCCTTCCCTGGGAAGCCTTGAGAGACCTTCACCAACTCCTGGTGAATACAGATCCAACCCCCTTGGATCTAAAAACAAGGAAAAATCAATCAGGTTCTTAAAAAGAAGGCTTTTAATTAAAGAAAAAGGTAAAAATCATCTCTGTAAAATCAGTATGGAAAATAACTTTACAGGGTAATCAAATTTAAAGAGCTCAGAGGACTCCCCTCTAGTCTTAGGTTCAAGGTACAGCAAACAAAGATAAACACTCTAGTAAAAGGTACATTTACAAGTTGAGAAAACAAAGTAAAACTAAGACGCCTTGCCTGGCTATTTACGTACAAGTTTGAAATAGGAGAGACTTGTTTAGAAAGATGTGGAGAACCTGGATTGATGTCTGGTCCCTCTCAGTCCCAAGAGCGAACCAAATCCCAAACAAAGAGCACAAACAAAAGCCTCCTCCCCCCAATATTTGAAAGTATCTTGTCCCCTTATTGGTCCTTTGGGTCAGATGCCAACCAGGTTACCTGAGCTTCTTAACCCTTTTATAGTACTGTACACAGGACAGCTGTTATCCTTCCCTTTATAGTTATGACAGCATCAAGAGAACTCTGTCCCTCACAGTCATTTTACCCCATAATGCAACAGATTTGTTTCACGACAGAACATCCTGGAGGCACATAACACATCTGGTGGACTCTGTGCTGTCCAATCAAGAGCATGAGAACTAACCAACCAAACAGAATTAAGGTTACAAAATCAAACATTCAAAAGACAGGAATTTTCAAAAGTTAGGCTCTCTCTTGTAAAATTGACTTAGCCATTATGCATATCCCTTATATTTTATGGAATATATTAGCACTGGTTGAATGATTAAAAAAAACAGAAATATAAGCAATTCAAATATATATATACATTTCAATTAATGGGGCCATGTTATTATTGCCCATTAATATTTGGATGACTAATAATATCCATCAAAGTATTTGAGAATAACATAGGGTGACCAGACAGCAAATGTGAAAAATCAGGACAGTGGGTGGGGGGTAATAGGAGCCTATATAAGAAAAAGATCCAAAAATCAGGACTGTCCCTATAAAATAGTTAATGAATTTAAATCTAAAGAGTCCTGGCCATGCTTTTTTTTTTTTTTTTTTCATTATTTTTCTTTATACCTTATGGTTTTTGTTTGTGTTTTCAAAAATACAGTAAATAGAAAGGTTAGACACATTGTCATTGCATGGATACAGAACCTAAAGAAACTCAGTGCCAATAACTCTATGATTCATGTGGTCAGACTGCATAACTTCCTAACTCAAATCTTTGGAGAGATGTGTGACAATACACTTCCCACAAAAACACCTGTCATACCATCTCCTTCTGAATTAACTGCTAGCCTGGGAGTGCCCTATAATCCCGATAGCAGTAGCTTCACAGGCATTACCCATGCATTTAGGATTATGGACTGTCCCATCCAGAGTGTGTTCGCTAGGAACAATCAGAAGCTCCCTAGCTATCTTGTTAAGGATTATTAGGTAATATCTGCTCTCACTTTCAGGATCTCTCTCTTTTTGTGTCTGGAAAATGGGTAATGTCAGGCCATAAATTTAAGATGATGGTGGGAGGGGTATGATGACCACTAATGTTTTCTGAAATTCCCAGGTTTCGGTGCAGGTCCAGAAAGAGTGGGGGAAAATGTATCCACTTAAATTACAAGAAATGGTAAAACTTAAATGTGCCCAAAGTCGGGGAAGGAGATAAATCTGGGGAAGGCTATTTGGAGGGAGGGGGGACAAGGGAGACTAAAACAATGCCAACTTCATCAGCACAGATCTGTGAAAGTTTGTGGGACTGACTGATTGTTAGCAGAAGGCACTGGAATCCTGAACCTACTCTCATTTTAAGTGGGATATGGGTTCTAGGAGACAGCTTGTATAGCCCCTGTTTATTATTCATAAAGGTATTGGCAATTAGAAGGAAGATTTTAACCAACTGTTTACCATTATTTTTGACATTTTTATCATAACAAATGAGTGATTTTATCCAAATAATCAATCATGTATAAAAGTTAAACATTTAAAATTAAACTCAGGAACTCTCTGGCAATCAGAATAACAGCTCTTTATCAAAAAAGAACAGGAGTACTTGTGGCACCTTAGAGACTAACACATTTATTTGAGCATAAGCTTTCCGGAATGGCTGAGTCATTACACTACTTGAATCTATTTCCTTATGATAACTATCCTTACACCTCTTATCAACTGTTGGTAATTGACCATCTTGATTATCACTACAAAAGCTTTTTTCCTGCTGATAATAGGTCATCTTCATTAATTAGCCTCTTAGAGCTGGTATGGCATCTTCTCTGTATATATATATATATATATATATATATATACTCTGATTATATCCGATGAAGTGAGCTGTAGCCCACAAAAGCTTATGCTCAAATAAATTTGTTAGTCTCTAAGGTGCCACAAGTACTCCTGTTCTTTTTACGGATACAGACTAACATGGGTGCTATTCTGAAATCAGCTCTTTATCAGACGTGTATCAAGAGCAAACAGCTCCTCTCTCTCTCTTTCTCTCTCGGCTTAGTCCAAGAACAAATTCTCTTTCTGTTGCATTTCAAAAGCTCATGCCATCTAGCAATGTACAAGTATGTAATACTGCAAACCAGGTCTCACATTTTCTTTGGAACATATTTTACAAGACCTTCCCTCTTCCCTCCACACACATTCAATTTCTTAATTCCACTACCCCTTTTTTTCCCCTACTACATTCTATTTTTGTGGTCTGATGGACAACAAAGAAGAGTTCTATGACCATTATGGTCCATTGTTGGAGAATCATTGGCCTCACTCACATTCTTCATTCAGTAGACTTAGGTTCATAGGTTATACATAGTTAAGTAAGACATAATATTGCTGATAATAAACATAATATTAATGTTAAAAATCTGCACATACATAGTGTGGTATACTTTCTGATTACAACTATGTACACAGTGGAGTATTGGTGAGGTCTTGACAGTTAAAATAAACTTTATATACCGTGAGTGTGTGTGTGTGTCTTTCACTCATTGTAATCCTCCATTTCCCAGGACTACTTCACTTCCAGTTGTAACAACCTTGGTAGTCTCAATGTAAAGAAATCTCACGAATGTTCTGAATTATAATAATTCAAAACTAATTTCTATAGGCATACTACTAAAAATTTTCATTTATGATTTCAATGTTTTTGTCTAATATATATTTTTCCAACAGGGCAGCCAAAAAGTTAAAAATTACAAATTGGCAGACCAAGAGCTATGCTAGATTGAATATGCCTCAGATACATTTGTTTTAGAAAACAAAGTACCCATCTATAAATGGCACAACTACTTCTGCAAAGAATCAGGAATTTCCAGACCCATTAAATAACTACTGATCTGTGGGTATTTCTCCTCCTTCCCCACCCCCAGCAATTTCCTTATTTACCTCTGGACACAATTTTCTTCCCTGTTATTTCAAGAAGTATCTAGAATGTTATATCTTGGAGGATGACATTCTAATGTAGCAGACTAGTCATGCATATTCCCTCCACTCTTTCAGGGATCCTTCTGAAGCCCTACTGTTTGTGGACTACACAAACTCTCTGAGCCAAAGACTCAGGATACACAAAATTCTAATGGTGCAATATCCGCCAAACAATACATTCAAGCCACAAATACAATCTTCACTTCCCACTCTGAGCCCAACCAGAGAAGCAGCCCATCATAATAGAAATTGCCTGAGATAATAACTGTCTTACCACATTCCTAAAGGTCAGCAAATCTGGATTCTGACAGACCAATGAGCAAGTAAATTCCTCAACTGAAGACTCTCTACCAAAAATGCCTACCATCAGCCTTCTTTTGATTAAACCCTGTCATCTTGACCATGTATTTGGTGCTTGTGTATACAGACATTCTCTAATGTAGCCAAATCCCACTTTAGATTTTATAGGATAAAACTAATCACTTGAGCTTCAGTCTTGCCTGGTTTGAGTTTCAACACCTCCCCAAATGGTAACCTGAAATGAAGGATGGTGAGGAAGGACTCCTGCAGATTTCTACAGATGAGGATTTTGTGAGAAAAAGAGCACTTGCCTATCTGCTCTCTTTGGATCCTATTGGAGATGAATTACTAGAGTCCTTGTACTGTTGTACTATTTACTCCAACTATGTCATATAGACAGGACAATAGTGCCTTTTCACTGGCTATGTCAGAATATTCAGAAAGGATAAGCATTATGACAATTAAGATGTAGCTTCAAGCTTTTGCCATGAAGATGGATTCTTTGAGTATTAGAACTGACTTTTCTGTGCCATAGTCTGAAATATGCAGGAAGCTATAATATATAGAAATCTCAAAGTTGGTCACAAATTGACTTAAAGCCATGTGCAAAACATTTGCGTGAACATTTTTGCCTATGTACTGGATTCAGGAATTTGCATATGAATTTGATCAATAAGATATTCAAATCAAATTTGTCCATACAAATTCATTTTTTCCATGAAAATTGTGTTATAGCACAAAAAGGAAGCATTTTGCACATAGGCAGGTGCCTTTGCATTTTTGCAAGCACAATATTAAGGACCAGATCTGAAAATGTGAACTTTATCAAAAAAGTTCAAATGTTTTACACAAAAAATGCATCAGTTAAGGTGTTACCAACATTGGCTTAAATTGTTTGGTTTTTTTTGTTTTTTTTTTTTAAATGAAGGTACAACGTGGTGTATTACAAAAAATTCTGCTACATTTTTCACAATTCCACTCATATTTCTAGGGCTGTATCGTCTTCCAATATTGCCTTGTAACTCTCATTAGTACTAGAAAAGGATCAGAACTGGAAGACTGAATCCATCCTCTTCTTTAATGAAACCACTCTCTTGGTAGTTAAATACAATAAAACTCAAATCAGAACAACTTTTGTAAGTGATGTTTCACAAAATAAAAACTGGCCTTGTGTGGTCATACAGTAGGGACAAGAAAGCATTGGGTCTGAGTCTCCAGTGTCTTGCAACTTTGCAACCATATGCACCTACATTGCAAAGTAGATGTAAAACATTTCTATTCTGATTTAGATCTCTTATATGCTCTACACAGGTGTAAATCACTATGCAACTTACAAGGCAGAACCAAGCCTAAAATCTTTAACCTACATTTCCTGAACTGCAATGATTTAGACAAAATAGTAATAAGCTCTAAACCACTATTCAGTTTGGGGCTTGGATTTGCAAGATTATATGAAAAGCAAAATAATGGCTTCTAGAGCACATCTGCTAATTGGAGCAATATGATCCTACAGCAAATCAAAAATAAAATAAAATAAAATAAAATACAAAAACAAACTTATTTTCCTTAACTAGCACCCGCAATCATTACCACCACTTCTAGAATTGTCCATGTTACATAAATACAAAGGAACGCTGAGTCAGCACAGAAGTCCCTGACACCAAAAATAACTGTTTAAATGCTCCAGTAAAATGGTTACTTAATGTGGTTATTAATATGTAATGATTTCTTTTGGACGCTGATCTTTGAACAATACATTTGCTAATTAAATTAATTCATCATGTCCCTTTCATCCAAATGGTAAAGGCTGGTGAAAAGCGTGATAGATACTTCCACATAAAAATCACTCATCAGAAGAAAAAGGAAAGCCTGGACCTTATGATGATCTAGTGAATTGCCTCAGACAAGTTTCAAAGTAGCAGCCGTGTTAGTCTGTATCCGCAAAAAGAACAGGAGTATTTGTGGCACCTTAGAGACTAACAAATTTAGCATTCAGTAGACAATTCTTCAACTCTAAAGTTACAGATAGCTAAGGGCCTTGTCTATGACTGTATTCATTGCTCAAACCGTATTCATTGCTCAAAATTTGAACTCTGTTGCCAGTGTTTTTCTAGTATAATTTAACAAATACTATTTTTTTTTGGTCAACTGCCTAATGTACGGTAATTGTTGCATATGTGTAATTTTCATGACCATGTGGGTTGTATGCACAGAATTGCACACTGAAAGCAATGGCTGCCAAGTATATATAATAACAATTGAAGATGCAATGCAATTTTAATGAGAAATTGTTCCTACTATTGTAACTGTCTGTGGAAATGAAACTCTCTTCTGGAGGTTCTGCTGTTTTTCCTGAAAGAACAGCTTTTTACTGTCCTTTTCGGCATTAAACCAGTGTGCCTTGGCTCTTGGGTTCTTCATTTACACTTTCATTTACTCTGCAACTACCTTCTTTGTTGTTCTTGAAGAACCTTTCTGAATAAAAAAAATAACCCTTAGGGAGCAGGATGCATTAACAAGATCATTCTTAGCTTTACAAAAAATAATGTAATATTGGTGTATAACCTTCATGCAGAACTGTATTGTTGAATTAAGTGCAGGAACAATATTGAATTTCAACTGTTTTGTTTACAGACTTAATTCCTGATATTCAGCCTTATTTTTCTTGTGTTCAGTTTCCTCAGCTTGTTTCTAAAGGCACTCTTTGGGGTTACCCTTATTATTATTAGTTGTATTAGGATAGAATCTGGAGGCCGCAAAGAACAACAAGGCCACATTATGCTAGGTATGAAACAAACACATAAGAAGACCTGTTTCTTGCTACAAACATCTTAGCTTCTAATTTAATCCTAAATACTTGTTTTTTTTCTTTTATGCATGTAGGTATTTATCATATTTCGCTTTAGTCATCATGTAGGTTGGTTACATCTATTTAATTATCTTAATCTCCATAAATTAATCCCTCCAGTTTCTTAATCAACTTTATTCTTTTTCTCTGAACTCCTTCCAGTTTCTCTACCTCTTTCTCATATCAAGGTGCATTTATGTTGTACTTACTGTATGTAATAATTTGAAACATTGGTCCAGATCCTCAGCTGATGTAAGTCATCATAGCACCACTGACATCAGAACATTTGCACTGATGGTATACTAGTTGAAGATCTGAGTCATTATTTCATTAGCTCTTTCCCCATTTTACAGATGAGTTAAGAGACTCAGGGAAAGTAAAACAGATAGAAACAGGAGATATTGAGCCAGATCCTCAGTTGGTGTAAACTGTCATAGTTCTGTAGACAAAAGTACAGCAGCCAAAGATCTGGTCCAAAGTTTCTAAACTTCAGTTATGATGTGTAGTATTTATGTCCACTAAATCATATCAGTAACACATCAAGCTTATTTCCCATACTCCTTGCATTTTAATTGATGGTTTAATTAGAAAACTAATGCTTTTACTATTATCATTTGTTTCACAATTATTCCATCTTCCACATTATTTTTGTACGATGGAAGAAAGGCATGTCAGATTATTTGGGTTAAGTACAGGCTGCCTTCTCCACCATTCTATATATGTCAAAGCTTGCCTATGAAACCTTTCCAGGTTTGAACCTAGGAAGCTGGTAGCCCATCTGCTTAAAATGAGATCATCTAGGGTGAATTCAAACAGTCACCATTTCAACGTTCTTCGAATCCACTCTCTTTCTCTCTCCACCTTTGCTACGTGCAGCTACTGGCCTTCAGTTTTACAAACAAAAAAATTTCCTTTAACAGTATTAATTTCTTTTCTTTTTTTAAATAATCTTTTTTCCCAAACATTTTTGTGAGTAGTTTTATTCATAGAAATGTTTCCAGAAAGTGAATTTTGGGACTATAAGCCAAAAATTGTTTCAAATTAAAACAAAAGTAAAATGGTTATATACTCAAAGTCAAATATATAATTTCAAGAAACTGAAATAATAACAATCACAGTCTGAATATTGAATTTTGGATATTTACTATTTGAAAGAATAGTCTCCAAAAATTTTACAAATAAGCCATCAGCTAAAATTTGTTTACAAAAAATATACAGCAGCTGGACAATTGCAAATAGTGAAGACATTTATAAAAGTTAGTTTGTTTGTCAACAATTTGCAAATGGACAAAGGTCTAAATTTGTTTAATGCATTGTTCATTATGAATTGTTCATCCAGCTCTAGTGTCCATTATCAGAGTTCTCCTAACTTCCACTCACCCTTGATATTAGAAGTATCTTTGAGATCACCTGCATCAATCCAAGTTTTGACTGAATAGCAAAGTTCTTGAAGTTATCCTTGGCTTTTATCAAATCTGCCATATCTATGCATTTTTGGCACCTAGGGCTCCTAAGGTCATTGTATCCAATGAGAGTGCATCACAGTCTTTATCCTCACAACACCCCTGTGAGGTAAAGAAGTATTATACCATTTTATTGATGGCAACTGACAGGTTTTTAAAGCTATGTAGGTGCTTCTCTGCATCTTTAGGCACTTAGTAGGATTTTCAAAAGCACCTCTCACCTGTCTTTTAGAAACGTCTTTCCAATAAAATATAATATTTTTTCCCCTGAAGCCTTTGGGCCTTTCATTGTGCAAATAGTCACTGATTCTGCATAAATGTCCATTCTCCAGTCCAGTATCATAACAAGATGCTGGTGAGGCTGCTTGTCCTGTAAAGATGTTTCTGCATTACATACAAATCTCCCCTTACTTGAAAGATTACATATGGATGGTAAGTCTAAACAAGACCTTTTGTAACTACAAGGAGATCAGGAGGAAAAGATGTTGATTGTTTGCCATCTTTATAGAGCTGTACAAGAATGCTACTTTGGCTGTTCAAATATTCCAAAGAAAAACTTTCACAGAAGTAAGCCGGCTGAAATCATTTGATATGCAAATAAGTGTCAGCATCACTCTTCTACAACACATTTCGACCGGGCTAGGGTAAACTGTACTCTCAGTAGTTGCTCATATTGCCAGAAAGCCTTATATTTTATTTTAAATGGGTGTTTAAAAATATAAACAGACAGCCAAACTCAGGCCAACCATTAGTGTTGTGAAGCTGTTGAAAACATTCTTCAACACTCTTCCTAACAGTGTGATTTTTTTGTACTGCTCTAATCATAAAAGAAGATCACTAGAAACACAAATGTATAGTCTCTATTCCTTGATCATGGTCTATAGGGTCCCATTCCTAGCCAGCTATCCAGGAACATGTGGATTAATTTGTCACAGTATCCATATGTTCATTTGCAGTCAATACAGATATGCTAACATTTTTTTGCTGTTCCTGCAGCTGGTGTCAATGTGGCTGTTATTTCACTAGTCTCTTGTATTTTGGGATGTTCCAAGACATTTGAAATCTGTTTCATGCACTGTATTTAACTTTCTGGGATCTGAGGAAGAAGAAGGTAGAGAATAGCATGGCCGGCAGCACTTTATTTATGAAAACATCTTTCCAATGTTCTTGGTCTGCACTGGAGGAAGTATGGTTTCAGTTATTCCCCTGAAACTTGGATCAAGCACTCTTGCCAACACATATTCTTTCCCTTCAAACATTTCACTGTTGAAGTCTGTAGACAGCTTAAAAGCTAGGCCCTCTGCCAGGGTTACTACAGCACTGTGCCTCATTGCTTTCAAATTCAGTTAGCATTTGTTCAAACCTGATGTGCAGATACCTTGTAATTGACAGCACCTGGATTAAACTTGCATTATCAGCACCAAGTTGCGATTGAGCAATTGAAAAGGGTGTAAGGTGGTAACCAACCCAAGCAATAAGAAATCAGTGGCTGGAGATGAAGATAATTCCCTCTTTCTTATTTAGCAATTGCTAATATATTTATGTAGAGTGTTTTGTTTTGTTTTTGAAGCCTCCCTGACATTTAGAAGGAAGCAGAATGAAAATTTCCATTTATATAATTACTTTCACCCTGAAACTCCCCAAAAGGGCTTCACAGACAATCTATATGTCACATGACATTACAAAAATGCTGCCACTTCTGGGGGGCAAGGATTGCAGACACCACATTGTACAAGATGTGGAGTAGATGGGAAATTATGGCCAGGGGTAAACTCTGATATGTGACATGAGATATTTAATGCCTATGCAAACTACATGGGATCTTAGATTTTAAGATATCAACCTGAGTGTACATACACTCCTTCTAGTTTGGAATGTATTTTCCTCAGAATCTAGCTATTTCAAACCTTATACTCAGGTTACTAAATTTGATCTTCCTTCAGTCGAGGAGTAGAGTTTGCCATTGAAATAACATTGCTTCTGATGGTTGGAGAACTGAATCCTTTCTGAAACTGGTTTATGATTTTTCTTGTTTGGGCCAAACAAAGCTAAATATCATGTATTCATAGATTATATATTCATCTCATAACTTTTTTAACTACACTGGCTATTCTGGTGGAAGTCAAAGTATGGTGGATGGCCTGCATTATGAAGTGTGAACATAATGGTATATATGCACAGGCACCAGTGCAGAGAATACCTTAACATCATTTTCTGATGTACAGATCACAGGAGTGCATTCAGGCAGTTGTGAGATTGGATGATTGGCCAAAGTGTGATTGATTCTACTTTATTTAGAAATATCAGAATACTAGACTTGATCTCTTTCTGATACCGTACTTAATTCCAAACATGGTATATTTTAATTGTATAAAATAGTGGGATTTTTCCTATAAAAATGTGAATTTATGTTGTTAAATGTAGCAATATGGAGCACACCAAATATCTGATCCATTTCCATAGTTGGTTGTTTCCTCCTCCTACTAAAACGTTCCTTACTCAAGGAATAGAAACAATAGAAGTGCTTAATTCCCTGTGATTCCACTTGTGTTTTCTAGGATGTAGTGCTATTGCCAGCATATGCATTTTTTCTATTCAACTGCATATATATGGCTACTGATTAGCAAATTCCAAGACCCAAAATTTATTAGTGAGTATGTCCTTGACTTCAATGAGACAAATGCCTTCATGGCACAATAACTGGAGTAGTATGATCTAGAGCAGTGTTTCCCAAATTTAGAATGCCACTTGTATAGGGAAAGCCCCTGGTTTGTGTACCTGCCGTGTCCACAGGTCCGGCCGATCGTGGCCCCCACTGGCTGCGGTTCGCCGCTCCAGGCCAATGGGAGCTGCTGGAAGCTGTGGCCAGTACACCCCTTGGCCTGCACCGCTTCCAGCAGCTCCCATTGGCCTGGAGCAGTGAACCGCAGCCAGTGGGAGCCGCGATTGGCTAGACCTGTGGACACGGCAGGTGTCCATGTCCACAATTTCCATCCCACCATCAACCTCAGCCTAGAACAAACTGGCCCGGACCGCCAGGGGCTTTCCCTACACAAGCGGTGTCCCAAGTTTGGGAAACACTGATCTAGAGAAAGTGAGAGCTAGTCAATCTCCCTGCAGAGCTGGTGAAAATAATGAGTAACTTCTGAGAGCTATAGTTTATCCTATTCCTGGCTAAATGTGTTGTAATAGAGCAGGGGTCGGCAACCTTTGAGAAGTGGTGTGCCAAGTCTTCATTAATTTAAGGTTTCGCCTGACAGTAATACATGTTACATTTACTGGCAGCGGGCTGAGCGGGGCCGGTGGCTGGGATCCTGGCTGGCAGGGGCCGGTGAACGGAACCCCAGACCAGCAGTGGGCTGAGCCGGGCCGTCGGCCGGGACCCCGCCTGGAAGGGGCTGGCGGACAGAACCCCAGACTGCAGCACGGGCGGCAGATGGAACCCCAGACTGGCAGTGGGCTGAGCAGGGCCGGCGGTCAGGACCCCAGCTAGCAGCAGAGTGCCACTAAAAATCAGCTTGCGTGCCGACTTTGGCATGCATGCCGCAGGTTGCCGACCCTTCTAATAGAGTGATGCTGATATCCTATCTATCTATATCTATAGATATATATCAGGTTAATTGGAGCACCTGTAGTCAATTAAGGCCCTGTCAGGAACCTAATAAAAAAACCTTGCTCCAGGCAGACAGGGTGTGGGCGAAGAAGGAGAGAGGACTGAAGCTTGGAAGTGTGTTGCTGAGAATTGAAAGACCAGAGAACCAGAGGAAAGGAGACCCTACCGCAGAAGGGCAGGGATACTCCTCTGGACGGTCGAAACAACAGACTGGATTTCTACATAGATTGCTTCCGTCAACGTGCAAAAGCTGAAATTGTGGAAAAGCAACATCACTTGTCCCATAACCTCAGCCATGCTGAACACAATGCCATCTACAGCCTCAGAAACAACCCTGACATCATTATCAAAAAGGCTGACAAAGGAGGTGCTGTCATCATCATGAATAAATTGGAATATGACCAAGAGGCTGCTAGACAGCTCTCTAACACCACATTCTATAGGCCATTATCCTCTGATCCCACTGAGGATTACCTAAAGAAACTACACCATCTGCTTAAAAAACTCCCTGACAAAGCACAGGAACAAATCTGTACAGACACATGCCTAGAACCCCGACTAGGGACATTCTATTTGCTACCCAAGATCCATAAACCTGGAAATCCCGGACGCCCCATCATCTCAGGCATTGGCACCCTGACATCAGGCTTGTCTGGTTATGTGGACTCTCTCCTCAGACCCTACGCTACCAGCACTCCTAGCTGTCTTCGAGACACCACTGACTTCCTGAGGAAACTACAATCCATCGGTGATCTTCCAGAAAACACCATCCTGGCCACTATGGACGTAGAAGCCCTCTACACCAATATTCCACACAAAGATGGACTACAAGCTATCAGGAACAGTATCCCTGATAATGTCACAGCTAACCTGGTGGCTGAACTTTGTGACTTTGTCCTCACCCACAACTATTTTACATTTGGGGACAATATATACCTTCAAGTCAGCGGCACTGCTATGGGTACCCGCATGGCCCCACAGTATGCCAACATTTTTATGGCTGACTTAGAACAACGCTTCCTTAGCTCTCGTCCCCTAACGCCCTTACTCTACTTGCGCTACATTGATGACATCTTCATCATCTGGACCCATGGAAAAGAAGCCCTTGAGGAATTCCACCATGATTTCAATAATTTCCATCCCACCATCAACCTCAGCCTAGATCAATCCACACAAGCGGTCAGTTTCCAGGACACTACTGTGCTAATAAGCGATGGTCACATAAATACCACCCTATACCGGAAACCTACTGACCGCTACACTTACCAACATGCCTCCAGCTTCCATCCAGGACACACCACACGATCCATTGTCTATAGCCAAGCTCTAAGATATAACCGCATTTGCTCCAATCCCTCAGATAGAGACAAGCACCTACAAGATCTCTATCAAGCATTCTTAAAACTACAATACCCACCTGCTGAAGTGAAAAAACAGATTGACAGAGCCAGATGAGTACCCAGAAGTCACCTCCTACAAGACAGGCCCAACAAATAAAATAACAGAACACCACTAGCTGTCACCTTCAGCCCCCAACTAAAACCTCTCCAGCTCATCATCAGAGATCTACAACCTATCCTGAAAGATGATCCTTTACTCTCACAGATCTTGGGAGACAGACCTGTCCTCGCTTACAGACAACCCCCCCCAACCTAAAGCAAATACTCACCAGTAACCACACATCACTGAACAAAAGCACTGACCCAGGAACCTATCCTTGTAACAAAGCCCGATGCCAACTCTGTCCACATATCTATTCAAGTGACATCATCATAGGGCCTAATCACATCAGCCATACCATCAGGGGCTCGTTCACCTGCACATCTACCAATGTGATATATGCCATCATGTGCCAGCAATGCCCCTCTGCCATGTACATTGGCCAAACCGGACAGTCTCTCCGCAAAAGAATTAATGGACACAAATCTGACATCAGGAATCATAATACTCAAAAACCAGTGGGAGAACACTTTAACCTGTCTGGTCATTCTATAACAGACCTGTGGGTGGCTATCTTAAAACAGAAAAACTTCAAAAACAGACTCCAACAAGAGACTGCTGAGCTGGAATTGATATGCAAACTAGACACAATAAACTCAGGATTAAATAAGGACTGGGAATGGCTGAGCCATTACAAACATTGAATCTATCTCCCCTTGTAAGTATTCTCACACTTGCTTCTTATCAAACTGTCTGTCTGTACTGAGCTATCTTGATTATCACTTCAAAAGGTTTTTTTTCCTCTTACTTAATTGGCCTCTCAGAGTTGGTAAGACAACTCCCACCTGTTCATGCTCTCTGTATGTGTGTATATATATCTCCTCAATATATGTTTCACTCTATATGCATCCGAAGAAGTGGGTTGTAGCCCACGAAAGCTTATGCTCTAATAAATTTGTTAGTCTCTAAGGTGCCACAAGTACTCCTGTTCTTTTTGAGGATACAGACTAACATGGCTGCTACCCTGAAATCCCTCTCCCAGCATCAAGGACCAAGGGTAATACTACCCAAGGGGGAAGAGAGTAAGAAACCCACAGGGATTGAGAGGGGCTGGGGCTCAGAGTGAAGAGCAAGCCTAGACCCCTTCCCCGTTTCCCTCCTCTATCAACTTCCCGGGCCACTAGTGGGGCCCTCAGCACCCCAAGAGCAGAGGCAAGGGGTGGCATCCTAGAAAAGCCCTCCAAGAAAAGCATGGGAGCAACCATACCAACATCAGCCATTTTGCTAGAATATATAATCCAAGCAGTTACACATAATTTCAGAGAGATTGGGTTAGTGTCTAGCTTAAATGTGAATTAGATATTGTTTGCATCCCTAGTTATAATTTATATACACCAATAAATGACCAGTTAAGCTTCTTAAAGCAGTCATGTCTATATTTATATTAGGTTTCTCTCTAGCCCTGATGCCACTGTAGTATCTAAGCTTTAGTTATAGGATTGTCTGCCTTCAGCTTCTCTGATATCATGTATTACTTGGATATGCAGAGCCTCATCAAGCTGTGCACTAGCATTTCAGCAAAAGAACATCTGAAAATGAAAAGGAATATTATCATACTATGGGTATCCAAAAATCAGCCTTGAATGTAATGAAAGGTTTGCTGAAACCATGACAAAGGGCAAAACATTAGTCTCCAATCAACTCTGCAATGCGCTTATTCCAAACATATGCAGCTGGGCAATTTGGATCGTATTCTTTGTTAAGTCCACCATTTAAGACTCTCCCTGCCCCCTCCAGCCCTGTTTAAATGTGCATGTGATTCAAGAGCCTTTCTAGGTGATATTTCACCATGGACGTGAAGAGAAATAGCATGAAAAGACTCAGATCGATTTAAACAGAGATATATAAAACATTTTCAACACTGTATAATGTTTACATTTATAATACCATTTTTGTACACATTCCTTTTGAGGAACATTTTTTCTCCCAACAATCCCTATCAGAAAAACAAAAAAACAACAGACTGAGACAATAAAATAACAGAGGGAGAAAAAATGACATAAAGTAAAGATACACTGTCTGGAAAGGAGTGAATGACTTGACAATGGTTAGGCAGTTTAGGTGCCTAATATGCTGATCAGTATTGTCTTATTGTTTCCTTGTGCTCTCCTGTTGGTTGGTCCCTATCCAGCTGTTATCTCTTGCCTTATGCTTAGATAGTAAGCTCGTTGGGCTGGGTACTGTCTTTTTGTTTTGTTTGTACACTGCCTAGCACAGTGGAGTCCTAATCCATGACTAGGCTCGTAAGCACTACAGAATAAAACAAATCAAGAATCTAAATGTCAACTGCAATAAATACAAGAACTAGAATACAAAAGAAACATTGAAATCACTGACATCCTTTATTGCCCATGGTGCAAGGCCATTGCTGATCTGTTTGAATTAAACAGTAGAGATTATCTCTTTTTAAGGGTCTACTTTGTGATGTTATTGACATGAACTGTGACCGTATAGATCATTGTTGCAACCAAGGTCCTATAGTTGCACCAAATCTTGCACAAAGGAGCTTAAGTAAGATATCTATGGAAAGGTTGGACTTTGCTAGCTATGATTATGCTGTCTGTATCATTTTTGTATTTGAAGTTATGAATATTGGCTATGTACTTGTATCTCAGTGTGTTTGATTCGAAGTAGCATCTGTGAAGCATTTGGTCAGCTTCTTGAGAAAGGAATATTCTGAGTAAGTGCCCAATCAAGAAACACTTAACTGACTTTGGAAGATGCCAATCCACATCTGAGCTTTCCTGGGAACATTCAAACTAACATGTAAACAATGATGTCAGCCTGCAAAAAGCTGAATCATTCATGGACTTGTGACTTGCCCAGGTGGCTACAAACTCCATCTTGTTGCTATGATTTTGCACAGAAGAACAAAGGGGTTTCCGCCTACAAGAGAGAGAATATAAAAGGCCCTGGAAGCCTCTCCATTTTGTCTTCAGCTGGCTCAAGAGATGGCCTCTCCAAAGAGATGCCCGAAAGAAACTGGGACAAAGGACAGAAACTATGGGGGTGTGAGTGATTGCTGGATCCAGACCATAAACTACAATGTTGGTCTGAAAAGGATTGGGCTCAGACTAGGAAGGAGTCCAGTTTGTGAAAGAAGTTTATTGGAACATCTCAGAGGGTGAGATTTACCTGTATTCAGTTTCCTAATGTATTAAGCTTAGTCTTGCGTGTTTTGTTTTATTTTGCTTGGTAACTTACTTTGTTCTGTCTGTTATTATGAAGAACCTATTAATTCCTACTTTTAATACTTAATAAATCACTTTTGCTTATTAATTAAACAGAGTAAGTAATTAATACCTGGGGGAGCAAACAGCTGTGCATATCTCTCGGTCAGTGTTATAGAGGGCGTACAATTTATGAGTTTACCCTGTATAACCTTTATACAGAGGAAAACAGATTTATTTGGGGTTTGGATCCCATTGAGAACTGGGTGTCTGGGTGTTAGAGACAGGAGCACTTGCTAAGCCTTTTTCAGTTAAATCTGCAGCTTTGGGGGTACGGGTCAGAGCCTGGGTCTGTGTTGCAGGAGATTAGTGTATCTGGCTCAAAAAGACAGGGTTCTGGAAGCCCAAACTAACAGAGAAAATGGGCTCAGAAGTAGTCTCAGCACATCAGGTGACAGTCCCAAGGGGGTCTCTGTGACTGAACACATCACCTACTTCCCACCCACCCATTTAGATTGATCTGCTGCACAACACACTATGTAATAATATATTGGAAATCTCTTGTGCCATGGGATTTCAGATGAGTTTATCACAGATAATCACCCACAAGTGGCTCTATGATGGTTCTTGGGATACCCAGGATTGTGAGTTACTTGAGGGTGTCTTCCCTCTGGTAGCTGAATATTAGCTCCTTAACACTACCAGTCTGTCAACCACCCAAGCACTCTTGTCTCTGGTATGCCAGCCCTGTCTTTGCCTTCCATGTTAAAAAGAAGGTGCTCCAAGTGCCCTTAAAGTGCTCCCCTGTGAAATCCAGCCCCTGACACTGGCTACTCATGGAAATCTCAGATTCTCTGCTCCCAAACGGAACAGTGTACCCCAATTTATCAGTTTTACCTTAAATCGCCTCTGCTGTATAATACACAGTACTTATGAGCACTTACAATAAAACAAAAGTAAGTTTATTTAAGAAAGAATAAAGTCCCACTAGAAACAAAAGAGAGTGATGGAAACAAATAGTTACAATACAAAACAAAATAATAAAATATGGCCTATGCCTAGTTACCTTTCCTATCTCAGGAAATATGTTCCCTCCTACACTGCAAGTGCAGTCTATTATAGAGATGACTGGTTTCACTGGAACGAGGATCCAATTTTTCATGAAATGCACATGCTCAGCAAGATGTCTCCTCAGTGAATGGATACAGAGTGTCTTTCTCCACCCTGTGATATGCTGAATCAGTCTTATGTCTTTATCCATAGAGAGGGTAATCACATTGTTTTACCATTCCTTTTCACTTCCAAGAGGTTTCAATATTTATAGTTTATCTTTGATGGTTCCCCATTGACTCTTATAGGTTGTTGCAGCAGTGGACAATTGAATAATACATTACATTATCAACGAGCCAGGGAGGGACTACAACTTTCTCCTGCTTGAATGGGCCATCACTTAAACATATGATTCCTTGTGACTCACTTTCATTCCAAAACCAGAAGGGCAGAATTTTCAATATAGTTGCATTATTCCTAATGTATACAGTTCCCTAATGTATATGAGTATTGATAAGTTTCCTGCTTTCAGTAGAGACCTCACATACTACCTTTTATGGATAAGTACCATGACAGCAGTGTGTTAGGTGTAGTGAGTTTGTTAGGTATGAGAGCAGAGTTGCTTGTAAAAGAATAGTGAATGCTTTGTCCATTGGCACCAATATGCCTCTATGTCATAGGCTCATGTTGGCAATTCTATGGTATATAAGCTCAAGCACATCAGGTCAAGCTCTGAATATACATAGTCAAGTGGGTTAGCAGAAAACTCAGTACAGATAGGTATATGATGCCTGCTACTTGAAATCGTTAAATCAGATTTGACCTTCTTTGCTAAATGGTATGCTTTAGCCCAGTTAGAAATTACAGGAGTGATGCAGGAATTACTGGGTGAAATATTATGTCCTGTTTTATGCAGAAAGTCAGACTAGATGATTATAGTGGTCCCTTCTGGCTTTAAAAGCTGTGGCTGTGAAATTCCTACCAAAGGAACAGAAGACATCTACACAAAGACAAGGCAACAAGGAGTCTGGTGGCACCTTAAAGACTAACAGATTTATTTGGGCATGAGTTTTCGTGATGCATCTGAAGAAGTGAGGTTTTTACTCACGAAAGCTCATGCCCAAATAAATCTGTTAGTCTTTAAGGTGCCACCAGACTCCTTGTTGTTTTTGTAGATACAGACTAACACGGCTACCCCCTGATAAAAGACAAGGCAGACACTGTCCCTTGAGGCCTTCCAGAATGATAGTGCCTGGAGGAGGATATAATGAACAAATCCCCACCCACTTACTGACTATGAAAAATATGAGGGGCAGCAAACACAGGCCCCATGTGGTAGATCATGTCACAGCAGAAAGATCTTCTTTGAGAAGAAGTGGTTATGTTATCAGCAAGCCATCAAGTTTCAGAGATACAGTATGGAGGTACTGACTGATGACCAAGAAGAAGAAGACTCCTCATCACTCAGAGGATCCAGGCCACTTTCCTTGATCTTTACCCTATGTCTCCTTGGATAGGTCTACAGAGGAATAGAAGACTATGGCATGACCACAGCTGGCCCAGGTCAGCGGACTTGAACTCACAGGGCTCAAACTCTTAGACTAGAAATTGCTGTGTAGATTTCGTGTTTGGGTGGGAGCTCAAGTTCTGAGACTCTCCACCGTCTCAAGGTTCCAGAGCTTGAGCTTCAGCCCAAGCTCAGACATCTAAAGAGCAATTTTTCAACCCCAAAGACCAAGCCCTGCGAGCTCGAGACAGCTGACCTGGACCAGCCACAGGTTTTTTTTCCATAGTGTAGAAGCACCCTGTTCGTGTGGTCTCTTAATTGTCCACTTTCATATGTGGTGGTTTTAATTTGCTGTTTTATTTCTAGTACAAAAACTTCCTACCACACTATTATTTATAAAGTGCATGGTCTCTCACATGGATATCATGTCCCATATTGAAAAGTGTATGCTCATTTCAAAATTTGCTTGCTAGAGGAGCTTTATAAATTTCCACTTCTCATTTTTGTGAGGGTCCTCAGCTGTATTGAATTATGCCCAGTTATCACTGTATAATACAGATGGTATGTAGGCCTGTTTATCTAAAATAGCAGACAACACAACAGTTACAGTTTTACTTTTGGGGAGATTCTCAAAGGAACAGAGGGAAGTAACATTAGGTACCCAATTCCTCCTGAAAGTCTGTAGCATTTGGGAGCCTAACTACACTTTGTAACTTTGAAAAAGTTTATTCTTCTTGTTTACCTTAACATATACATTAATGCAGTACACCTCTACCGTGATATAACGCTGTCCTCCGGAGCCAAAAAATCTTACCGCATTATAGGTGAAACAGCGTTATATCGAACTTGCTTTGATCCGCTGGAGTGCACAGCCCCGCCCCCCTGGAGCACTGCTTTACCGCGTTATATCTAAATTTGTGTTATATCGGGTCGCATTATATCGGGGTAGAGGTGTATTTTGTCATCTCAGATCAATTTTTTTCTACCACTCTATTTAGTATAATAGGTCTGTGTTATGGTTGCTACAGGAACCACCACTTTAAAATTTCCTAATTTTCTTCCTTTACAATGTCAACTAGTACACAGTGCCCCATTTCATTTAATTCCCTTGATTAAAACAAACACTACATCCACCCAAAGTGAGTGTGTACATGTTAAAATAAACATAATAAAAGTCGGTATTATGAATTCTGTGGGTTTAAATTTCCAGAACTTTTCCAGCAGTAACACTGCAATCATGTATTTTTCCCACATTTAATATGCAGTTATTACCATTAAAAACATCTTGAGTCAGAAAGAGTGAATATTACAACACTATACCACGCTGCGTGCAATATAGTCTTATAAGAAGTGGTAAGCAGTGCTATCTCTGTCACTATGCAGTGGCAATTATTGATGGCACTTACTACAGGAAAATCAGTATAATGAACACTGAGATCCTGCATCAAGGAGGCAAGCAGGCAAAATTCTTAAGATTTTTTTGTAAATGACTCAGTTCTCAGTTTTTTTCCACCATTTTTAATATGGTATAAAGTACAGCACCTGCATTTTTATGCAGGTCTATAATTGAGACATATGCCATATAGAGTAACTAAATGTAATTTAAAAGAGTGATGTACTAAGAGTTATAACTACAAAAAAACCCTCTATAGTAGACTCTGGAGTCTTCTGAAATTACTTCAGTATATCAATTTATTGTGCAAATATAGTGCACATACAGATGACCTGGCACCACCATTTCCTCATAGAAAATGTTCCTCTTCATGCCATGAAAGGTATAGTGTTGAGAAGTGGCAGTCAATGAGTTAAAAAGATAAAGGCATTTTTTTGGAGTATTTGTAGTTTTAGAAATATTCAAGTATAAACTTAGTGCACTGGGCACTCATTTAGGCTTCAAATCAAAACATAGCATGAGCCCTGACCAGGTCACAAGATAGGGAGGAATATTATGTGTGCCTATGGCTTTGTTCTGCAACTTCCCAATTTTTTAATAACCCTTGAAATCAAATTAAATTATTTTTTTAAAAGTCTCCTTACAAAATTTTAGGATCCTCAACTGTACTTGACTATTTTGTACGGCTCATGTGTGTATGAGTCATTAAAATAAGCTCTATTGTTAAATAATCACAGGGCTTGGCACTTCCAAAATACAAACAAATCATCTGCTTTTTTTACCCATTTGGCATTTCAAACTGAACAATTGAACTGTAATAGCTGACTGGGAGAGTGGGGGCGGGAGGAGAGAAACCCACGGACTGAGTCAGGTGTCAGGAAGGATTTACACCAGCCTTGCACCAGATGTTGACCAAAATCTAAAGCAGTACTTACCTACTCCTGTTTTCGAAATGTGCCCTCTGGAACACAGTCTTCTAAAGGAGGAGACAAAGTCAGAGACAAACCAAATTTAGAAGAGGGAGAAGCCTGAAATTATGTGGAACTAATTCTTGCAACATAATGTTTTCAATAATCTTATTTTTATAAATCAGCATTTCCAGTTTTAATAAGTTACAATACTGACAAGAATGTGAACATGAGGTAAGATATGGAGGGATATGTACAAAGGATGATAATACTTAGGGGTGTCACAGTGTGACTGGCCCTTTGAAGTGGAATCAGGGTCCAGTGCATCTAGACTGATTTTCTGCTGTTCAACTGAGCTAAAGGGGAGAAAAGAAGGAAGTACCTTGCTTGACTTTTATTCATAATAGGAATATGATCATGTTATATCATCTCCTTTGCAGATATTGTAGCATATTAGTACCAGCATGGCCCACATATTCAAAAGTGTCTAGACCAGATCATCAAACAGCTGTAGGTGGTTGGCAGATACCAGGCAATAAAAAGGCTCCTGCACTGCCCTGAGTCAGCAGGAGGAAAGGCCTCTGGAAAAGGCCACACTCCAGGCAAGAAGTGTTTAGAGAGGACGAAGGGCTGTGCCCAGCTTGAGACTGAGGAAAAATAAATGGACTTTCTAGAGGACAGACCATCAGGGAGGAGGGGCAGGATCCAGCTGAAATGGGCATGAAGACTGGCAGGTCTCAGTTCTGTTTTTAAAGACTTTGTGCAGGACTTAACACATTGGTCCTCAGAATGTTTTGAATAACTGTGTGGACTTTTTAAAGGGACCTCGGTAGAGGGAAAACTGAGACAGACCTCAGCAGAGCAACAGTGGCCAGTAAGGAATGTTACAGGACAAGTATGCCCTTTGACAAGGGGTCAGCAGAATGACAGAGGACTGTAACGGACCTCCTAGATCCTCAAGTTTAGTCCCTGGCTATTGCAGGCAACCCTGGTTATAAATGTGCCAAGTTTCAACTTAATTCTTATAATACAAATGAAATACTGACCTTTAAAACAAATATCCAAATGGAACTTTCAGCCACCTTACCTTCCCCTCCTCCTCAGACCTACATGCTCTCTGCTCCACGGGGATGTTCACATATTGACCCTGTATTGGTTGGAGGGCACACACGTGGGGATGTGCTAGTCACTTCACCCTTTAGAAGTGTGGGTTCTTCTTTGCCTCCCCACAGTGGTTGGAGGTGGACCAGGAAACCTTCCTTCCACTCTTTGTCATAAGAGGGAAGCCATCAGGAACCTATTTTCCCCTTCTCTTTACAAAAGGTTACCAGCAGAGTGGGAAGCCAGAAGTTTTACCCTATGGAAGGCACAATGGAGGTATTTTGTGATGGGGAAAAGTAGTCAGTAGTCTTTTCTTCTTCCCACATGGTTAGGCAAATAAAGTGTGCCTGTCTGACTAGCCAGACATGCAGAACAAGGAATAATAGATTTTTAAGGCCAGAAGGTACCATAATGATATTCTAGGATGACCTTCTGTAACAACACAGGCTAAATAACCTCACACACAGTAATTTTTGCATGAACTCCATTAAAAAAAAAAACAGAAGTATTCTCAACCTGTCCTCAGCACTCAGAAAACTTCTGCCAGGGAACATTACTAGTGTTCAGACATTCCCCCCTCCTTCCCTTTAAACTTTTAGAACAGTTTTTTTCCCAAATCTAGATGCTTCAAATTAGGGATTAAGGAGACTATTTAAACATATAAAACATAAGCTGTTTCATGTTGGGCACACTAAACCAAGACACAAAAAATAGTTAACATGCCTGAAAATTTTGGTCTTAGTGTATATTTAGTCTAAAGAGACTGAAAATTAGTGGCTCAAAACTGGGAAAATTCTTCTATGAGATCAGCAGCAAAAACGGTGCCAAACCACTCTCAAAACAGAAATTATTCTCCTCTAATGACTTCCATGCTTCAAGTACTGATGTGTAATGGTTTTAGGGGCCAAAGATTTTGAAAAGCAAGAAATAATTAGGCAAAAGAGGGTTATTTATGCATCAGTGCTATCCATTCCAAATCCTTCCTACCCAAATCTGGACTGAAATGAAAACAGTGTCAGGTGAAAAAGATATTCTTATTCTGGGGTGAGCTACAGCAGCTGTGGAGACATGACATATTTGTATAGCTAAAGTTATATGTGGTAATAGAAGTGTCACAAAGCAAATGCAAGCAATTGAGAAAAAAAACAGACAGATACATCCTGGAAGATAAAGTTTGTAGCCCTCTTTCTTGGTGAATATATTTAACTTGAAACTATATAAACTTGAAAGTGCTACCTATGATCTACGTAGTGGTCAATCATTTGGCTGATGGGCACTGGAGAGGTCTCTGAGTACTATTTTGTTCTGTTTTACTTTCCCTTGTACCTCTTCTCCTTTCAACAATGGACCACCACCGTATCTTATGCCATGGCTTTCATCCATTCCTGCTGTGTTGGCAGCCATTACTGTAGGTAACTGTATAGGAAAGTGCAATTTCAGTTTTCTGTACAATTTTCTGTGCACATTGGCATGAGAAAGGATACATAGGGATTTTGCTTGGCTCACCAGTTACTCTCACCATTCAAGTTTACATTTGTACACTCTCCCCCCCTTCAACTCATATCTTATTTTTTTCTTTTAAAATTGGCAAATAGCTCTGTATGAATGAATTAAATTAAATTAAATTAATGAAGATATCCTATCTCCTAGAACTGGAAGGGACCTTGAAAGGTCATCAAGAAGTCCAGGCCTCTGCCTTCACTAGCAGGAACAAGTACTTATTTTACTCCAGATCCCTAAGTGGCTCCCTCAAGGATTAAACTCACAACCCTGAGTTTAGCAGGCCAATGTGCAAACCACTGAGCTATCTCTCCCCCCAAGTATGAAGGATACTTTGTTTTCAATGCAACTGAAAATAAATTCTGAAACAAGTGATTATGAGCTTCTCTGTTTTATTACACTTCTGAGAAGTCATAATTTCATTAACTGTGGGAATTTCATTGGCATCACAAGAATAATGAATTAAGATTAACTATGTTTTCTTCATGATTTTTCTCCCTACACAGTCTACAGCACATTTCCTCCCCCCCCTCCCCCCCAAACTCCTTTGAGTAGCACACCCACAACCAACATTTTGTGGGGAAGGAGCTGCTCTGATTGAGAATTTTAAGGCAGACTTAGATTACTTTGCAACCCCAAATGAAGCATATTATTAAAAGTCAGTAGTATGACTCAGGATCTGACCTATGCAATCTATTAATTACAGTGGATTTACTCCTGATGTACATAGGGATAAGTGAGCTCTGAATCAGGCCCAAATGGCTGATGGGCACAAATTCAAGAATATCAAAACACAAGGAGAACATCAGGATAAAATCAGAGAGGATCAGCCTATCAGAGTTTCATCCTGTAATAAGCAACTCACTCTTCATCAAGTTGGCGGGGGGGGGGGGGGGGGGGGGGGGGAATGAAAATTACACCATTTTTTAAAGGGGGGAAATCAAGCAGCTCCAATCATGGAAGCCAGTGGAACTGTTAAAATACAGTCACTGCTTCATGATTCCTTTGGAACATAATTCCAAAACAAATAAGGACAGCACGTTTACATCCAAGGCAAAGTGTGGGGTTTACATCAGCAAACAGCAATACTTTCATGGCAGTCACAATAACTAAACTGGGTAGGGAGCAACAATCAGCATTCCATAGCAGAGGATAATCTCCTGCAGTGTAGGGAAGGAGAAGGTAATAAAAAGGGAGGAAAATAAAACTTTCCAATAAGCACTGCGTAGATTTACTTGAACCTACCACCACCATCAAACTCCTGTCCAGCTGATGGATGTCACACTGTAACTATAGTAAAAGTTTACTAAACAAGTAACTGTTTCAGTAAAAACCATCAGAAAGTGCCTTTTGCTTGATCTTTATTCATAATGGGAAAGTTATCCTGTTAGAACATCTCCTTAGTAGGTATTGTGGCATATTCGTACCTGTATAGCATGTCCCACATTTTCAAAAGTGCTCAGAACCAGAGATTATCAAACATTCAGCAACCATAACTCAGAACAGATTTCAGAATAGCTCAGCACCCATCATGACATCTCACACTGTTCTGAACTTTTTTACGAAAGCCTGCCCTGAAGAACTTGCAGTCAAAGGTTAAACCTAGTACTTCATCATACAAGTAGTCCTGTTCACATCAGTAATACTACTAACAGTGAATCAAAGTTGGAGGATTGAACTCTAAATACAAAAGGGTGTGAGTTAAAGGCAGAATGGGTCTAACATAGACATGTTATTAACTTCTCTGTTTGGGTGTGTATTTAACCTTTGACATACTGGTTTTAAATCCATTCCAACTTTCCCAACTCATGGGAAGTTTGACCCTTTCCCTTCATCCAGTATAAGGTAAACAGAGTATATTTCTCCCTCTTTCTGCTGTTCTATTACTACTTATATAAACAACAATTATATAAATATCCTATTCACCTCAGAGTGGCTACAGCCCAAGGGTCTGAACTAGAGTTTAGTCAACAGAAGTCTTTTTTTATCATTCAGTTCAGTGGGCTTTGGATTGCCCTACCCATAAAGACCCCACACCTCCTCTTTCATCCTCATCTCATTCATTCCCCTCCATGTCTATTGGCACATGCCACTGAATATGAATTATATCCTGCACTTCAGTTCACCGCCACCACCACCCCAAAGGCCTTCTCTCTGTTGGAAAGTTTTTGCGATTTTTCAGTATAGCGACCTAACTGCTGAAATTAAACCAATATAGTTATACCAGTAGAACCCCTATATGAAAACATCTTATTCCAGGTTGAATGCCCCTTTTTGGTTTAGAACATAAGAATGGCCATACTGGGTCAGACCAAAGGTCCATCTAGTCCACTATCCTGTCTTCCAACATTGGCCAATGCCAGGTGCCCCAGAGGGAATGAACAGAACAGGTAATAACCAAGTGATCCATCCCGTCACCTATTCCCAGCTTCTGGCAAACTGAGGCTAGGGACACCATCCCTGTCCATCCTGACTAATAGCCTTTGATGGACCTGTCCTCCATGAACTTATCTAGTTGTTTTTTGAACCCTGATATACACTTGGCTTTCACAACATCCTCTGGCAAGGAGTTCCACAGGTTGACTATGGGTTGTGTGAAAAAATACTTCCTTTTGTTTGTTTTAAACTTACTGCCTATTAATTACATTTGGTGACCCCTAGGTTTAGCTTATGTTGCTTGAGAAAGCATTTAAGCTGAACTGAAAAAAGACACTTTTATATTGGAATAAGTGTCCAGATGTGTTGTTATACTAGTATAACCATTTCTGTATAACTCGTAAAATTTTCACATGCAAGCAAGGCCTAAATCAGCAAAATAGATGCTAACCAATATGAGTCCCAACTGTCTGATAGTGCCTCCAAGACCCAAGAAACAGGGTCATCAACATGGCTATTGACTTTACCCTGCCAAGGGTTGTTGTAGCTATGTTGGTCTCACCATATTAGAAAGACAAGGTGAGTGAGATATTATCTCTTATTAGACCATCTTTGGATGAGGAAAGAGAAGCTTTAAAGTTACACAAAGCTCTTTCAGGTGTGGAAAAGGTACTCAGTGTCACAGCTGAATACAAGATGGAACAGATTGTTTAGCATAAGTAATTGACACATATTCTGATGAACCTTTCAAGGTGAAGTGGCACATTAGCACCCCTGTAGTCACAGGACAAAAAAAGGGGGTTAACGGGTTACAGATGATTCTAATAAGCCATAAATCCAGTGTCTTTATAAAAATACAAGATTTCAGTGTCTAGCAAAGTGATGAATTTAAGCTCCCAGACTTCTCTTTTGAAGATGTTGTGTAGGTTTCCTTTGAGGATGAGGACTGAGAGGTCAGATATGGAGTGATCATTTTGTGGAAAGTGTTTGCCTACGGGCAATATGGTTATTTGCCTTTTATCATTTTTCTGTGTGAATTCAGTTAAGAGCATAGTGATTCATGAACTTACACAGAAAAATGATAAAAGACACACACAAAAATATCACCCTTGGGCAAACACTTCACAAAATGATCACTCCATATCTGACCTCTCTGTCCTCAATCCTCAAAGGAAACTTGCACAACACCTTCAAAAGAGTAGCTGGGGAACTTAAATTCATGATTGTAGTGTCTAGCAAATTTATGGTCTTAATAAAGACACTGGATTTATGGGTTATTATAGCCATCTGTAACCCATTAACACTCCCCTTCCTTTTTTGTTCTTGACTGCAGGGGTGTTAACAGGCCACTTCACCTTGAATAGTCCCTTAGAATGTATTAACTACTTATAAAGTATCAGAGGGGTAGCCGTGTTAGTCTGGATCTGTAAAAAGCAACAGAGAGTTCTGTGGCACCTTTAAGACTAAAAGATGTATTGGAGCATAGTTCCACCTTGTATTTAGCTGCGACATTCTGAGTACCTTTTCCACACCTGAAAGAGCTCTGTGTAACTTCAAAGCTTCTCTTTTATTGGACCAACTTCGGCTGATGAAAGATAATACCTCACCCACCTTGTCTCTGAAGTTACCAGGACAAAACAAATAAATGACAGCAGCTTCCTCTTTTTCTTCCTAATGGAGTGGGAAACCAGATGTTCCAATGCAGGGCAGAAGCCTAGTGGCCTTCCCTGATACATAGCAGGATTTTTAGTGTATGGTCTACAGTGAAAGAGTGGTATTTATACAAAGGGTATATGCTAGGCAAATAGGTTTGGGCAGTAGTATTGGAATATATATATTCCATATATATATATATATATTATAGTCCATTAATATGTAGATACACCAATAGAAAGGATGTAGAATAGGATATTGTGGCTAAAGAATTTTATATCCTTTCTATTGGTGTATTAAACTGTATATGGTTAAATAGAATCTGTGTCCACATTACAATTATATAGCATGGTTCAATAAAACCAGTGGAAAGTATCTCATTCCCAATAACAATCAAGAATTATTTTTAAGAGTAATTTCTATATAAACCCAGTTACATTTCCCACACTATCTATTGGTTTCACCCTGTCATAACTATAAAGGGAAGGGTAATAGCTGTCCTGTGTACAGTACTATAAATCCCTCCTGGCCAGAGACTCCAAAATCCTTTTCCCTGTAAAGGGTTAAGAAGCTCAGGTAACCTGGCTGGCATCTGACCTAAAGGACCAATAAGGGGACAAGATACTTTCAAATCTTGGGGGGGGAGGCTTTTGTTTGTGTTCTTTGTTTGGGAGTGTGTTCGTTCTCCGGGNCTAAGCTGGTAATTAAGCTTAGAAGTTTTTCACGCAGGCCCCTACATTTGTACCCTAAAGTTCAAAGTGGGGATCTCAGTCCTGACACACCCCTTTTACATTCTTTAAGGGTTTCCAACTAGAGTATGCTCCATAACAATAAACAATTAAGGGTTTTAGATTGCAACTTACTCAAGTTTTCTCAACACCCAAATATTATTGGTACTTAGTTTTCTTTTCAACCAGAATCTTATTTAACCTCATGTGTCTCATTAACCCAAGTAACTCACACAACTACTTTAAATAAACTAAAGAAAACTTCGCTAGTGTGGTAGTTGCATGGTCCCCTTGTCCTACTCAAAACTTCTCTGGGCCAAATCATGCCTTTGGAAACCTCAAACAGAGGAGAAATTCTGAATGGAGCTCTGCACTCTCCAAGGATAAGGGGATTAGTCAACTCCACAGAACCAGCTTCCCAAGCCCTGAAGAGATTATTCTGTGCCCAAATCTATGTACTGTATGTGGAATCACAGAATCATAGAACTGGAAGGGACCTTGAGAGGTCATCTAATCCAATTCCCTGCACTCATGGCAGGACTAAATAGTATCTAGACTACAGGTGTTTGGGCAGAATAGGGGCCAGAGGCTGGAATTGGGGAAAACCTCTTATTGTGCAGCATGTCCTAACTCAAACCTAAGCAGAGGGTATGATCTAGCTCTCTTGGTCTGATTTTCAAAAGTGATGGGCAACTGCAGCTCCAGAGGCTCTGGCTATTCACCAAATCACAAGAAGGAGATGCTCTGATTTTCTCACAGCACAGTATGCTCTTGGTTTCTGAGTTTAAGTAATTTTGTAACAAACTAACATTTTGATTCACTATCAAGGTTTGTCATTATTAGTTGTTATATTGTGTCCAAAATTTACTTAGTGATTCAAAATATTTAGGGTGGGACATTGGCTGTAATGGTTAACATGTGTTCCTGAAACAGTCCAATGAGTTATGCTTAGAGTTATGAAGTTTGAAGAATGAAAACCTCTCTCAATACACCTCCAAATACTTTACTGCAAAGGATTTATTTAGGGTTGTTGTTTTTTTTCCTATACCGGGGGGTGATTTTTTTCAGCGTCTGGTTCACCTTACCTTACATTGCAATACAAAATGTAGGATTAGTTTTTTATATTTTTTTGCTGATTATCTTTATGCAGAACAGTCACTTAGGCAAAACTGTGAAATTGAAGAAAATAATGAAACTAACTAGGTTAATTGATCAGTGGGTGGAATGGAGGCTGAATCTTCACAACAGCTGTCTTGATTTTTTCCCCAAACTTTCTGTGTGTACATGTGACCCAAAGCAGCCATGACCTAACTTTATCTACCAATTAAGCAGGGTTTAGGGTTGCTTCGCATCAACAGCGCCGCACAAAACCAGTAAGCCTATGCATGAATCTGGCCTTTATTATTAACATTCTTTTTTAAATTATAATTCCAATTAAGCACAAATAAATATCTGTTTATTATTGAGATTATAACAAAGAACTTCTGTATATCATGATCACATTCCATGGTCTTCACTGGAAGGCACAAAAAAAAAAAAATCAACCAAACCAAAAATAAAATAAAATAAAACTCCACTATGTCATTCAGTATAGATTCTTTTCTTTCTTGGAAGAGGCGAGTTTTGCAGTCAAATCATACAAAAAAATCCTAAATTATGGATCAATTTTAACTACCTCCTACAGTGTGCTCTTTGTTCCCATTGAGTCTACTACCTGAGGAATCTCTGTATGACTTAGCCTTTCATTCCTGCCACAAATGTTTTGCCCTCAGCTTCAACAACTGTGGTCTTATTTTGTTATTCAAACTGACATATTTCCCCTTTGGTACTACTTAGATGGTCCTTACGGCTTTGTCCTGTGACCCAATCTATTTATTTAGACATGTTACTGAACTCAAAAGATATGATACATTACTGTATGGTACAGTCTCTTGGCAGTTAAGCAAGAAACACGCTTTTCAGGAAAAACAGACCCATTATCATTTGAATCCCTGATCAAATATTAACAGTTCTGATAGTTCTGTACTGTATTGTATAAATGCCTAATACAGGGGTACTATCCACTCATAATGAATGTGCTTCTGGCAATCCTGAAGAATGAGGCTGCTGCTTCTGGGGAAAATGTAAAGGAGTTTACTTTGTGGCTAAGTAAAAAAAAAAAAAAAATCTAAAACCTATAACACCCACAGCCCTGGATATTTTCTGGGGAATTAATGAGCAGCTTTGCCTCAAGCAACTTACCCTCCCAAATGGACATTAATTCATTAATCCCCAGGAAATGCCCTAGGCTGCATTCATTATTGCATAAATATCTCTATATAACAGACATGACAGTCATCTATTCTTTAGCCTGAATAAGAATTTTCACTTTGCAGGGTTAAGAGAATTCCAGGCACCATTAATTTAAGATTGCTTAATTCAGATTTCTGTTTTCTGTGTAATCATAATAAAATACTTATATTTCCACAATATTTCCTTAAAGTAATACAAAGCTGAATGCTTCAACAGCAAATGTCTGCTCTGCATAAAAAGGCAAAATAATGAGTTAATAATACCAAGCTTAGCAACTTAGCAAAATTTTATGTTTTCCAGTCACTGTGCAGACATTAATTACACTCACAGCATCCCAATGACATTGGTAAGTGTGTTATTCTCCCAGTTTTGTAAAGTGACACAGAGAGGTGAAGGCCCAGTTCCTTAAGGTACTTAGGTACCTGCTTCTTTTGGTAGCAAAGTCCACTACTTAGGAGTCATTCATACCTTCAAAACTGCTGCTCGGCTGCCACCTAACCCCACAGGTGCCTAAATCCCTAGGCACTGAAAGGCATGTTTATACTGCAGCTACCAGGTATGATTCCCAGTACACATAGAGAGACTCGCAGTAGCTCAGCTTAAGCTAGAAACAGTAGTGTGGAACTTGCGCCACTGACAGCAGCTCAGGCTAGCTGCCTAAGCTGGGACCCAGGGGTTAGGTGGGCTTGAACTTGGGCAGCTAGCCCAAGCCACTGCCAGTGCTGCAATGCTCACACTTCTATTTTTAGCATTTTAGCTCAAGCTGAACTAGAGTGAGTCTATCTACACTTCCCAGCTGTAGTGTAGATACAAACTTATCATACACAACTCAATATTCCCAAAGCCACCTAAGCACTGATTCCACCCAACAGCTAACAAGTCACTCAGAGTCTTAGCTGAAGCCAAAGCCCCAGAGCAGGATTCTCAAACTAGATGGGGAAGTGCCTATCTCACCAGCAGGGCCTAATCCAATTGGTGTGCTCAGTGAATACCTGTCAGAGACTGGGACATAGGTGGTCATATCCAGTGGTCGGAGCAGGAATTAGTAGCCAGGAATAGGAGCCCAGGGTGAGAAACGGAGTCAGAGCCAAGGTTAAGAGAGGGATTAGCTGCACTAAGGCAAAACAGGAGCAGGACTATGAACAAGACTGGAGCAAAACCTACCCTAGCCATGAGCAAATGCATCAAGCAGCTACCAAACTACTGCTGCTATTGGTCTTAAGGTTAACTGATCTGCTGACTCTTTCTGCCAATCAGTCAGTGTAGCCAATCAGGCAGCCTACTACAAGCCAATTACACTCATTAGGTTGCCTGGAGACTGGGTCTCCTGCAGGCCCTGTCCTATGTAACACCTGTTATCTGCCAGTCCCCTCATCAGGATGGCCAGTGCAAACCACTGGTGGGGGGGAAATAGCTCCTGCACAAAAGCCAGCCAGGGGTGCAGGGACATATAGCGCAAACCTGAGAGATGTATTGAGTGTGACCAGAATTGAGAGAGAGAGAGATGGTTTCAGTTTCTTAGGCATAAGCTACTTAAGCAGCTGACCGAATGTAGGTATCTAACTCCAGGAGATGAGTTGTGGCTGAAGATTTTGAGTGGAGGCATCTATCTCTGGCCCATCAGCCACATATCACCAGATCAGCTTCTTAGGCAGCTATGCCCCTCTCCTTTGTATGTCACCACAATGATGTTGTGTGGCTCCCCATTCAGCTTGCTAATTTCTGAAAAGCTCTTTCTTACGTGCCTAACTCTCCCCATTCATTGTATGGGAGTCTGGGGGCCTACCTTGGGGCTGAAAATTCCTGTGGATGGTGGACTACCTAGGGGTTAGGCATTGCTCCATTCAATACTGCAATGTCTAAGTACCTTTAATGATCTGACTAAAGTGACTCGACCAAGATCACACAGCAAGTAAGTGTCAAAGGTCCACACTGGTATAATTTACAGATATATCCATGGGAGGGGTTTCCTGGTGGCAGGAAAATTCCATGAGGAATTTTTATAGGATCAGTTTATTGGAACCCAGTGAACCTATGGTATTTTCATGAGACCAGGATTATTCACATAGGTACCCCTTTTCTCTACATTAGCTCTGAAGGCTTCTGTTCCCATTCAGGCTCCCTGACAGCACAGCTCTAGTGGAATCATCTTGCTAGGAAATCCCAAGCAAGCAGCTGCCCCCAGCAAATACCACCTACTCATAATGGTTCTTACTGAGAGAGTCTCCTAGCACAAAGGGGGGAGGGCTCGTGAATAGTTAATGCAGTCCCAGTCTCCATTTGGCATGGAGGTGACCGACCACACCCACACCTACACAGAGTAGATGGAAAAGTTAGGTGTAGAGGTAGAGGATCCCCTCAGTGTTTCTTCTATTGGAGCCCTACTGGACCCACAGACAGATTACACCTAAGGAGTTTGTGTAACCAGCAGGTGAATATGTTACAGGTTCCCATTGGTGCCAATCTGCAGAGGTTAGGAGTTATTACTACATCTGCTATGGTGCTTTAATTCAAGCTGTAGCAGCTCATGCTTTTTGGCTATGAAGGCCTCTGGTTCAAGCTCCAGTGTATCAACTAAGAGGCTGGCCGTCAAACTTCAGCTCTTAGTTTCTTCCTCAGCCCATCTGTAGTTTTGTGAAAGATTTTTCAGGCAGTGTCATGGCTGAGTAAGAGCCTCGTTAATCCCAGAGGGAGTGTGGTCATGCAGCTGTAAGGAGGGAAACAAACATTTGCATGGTCTCACTTTGGGTGCCAAAAATATGCCGAGTTTAATATATTCAAATCATCTTCTTTTTGTGCAGTCCTTGCTATGGTACATATGATTCAGATCAAAAACAGAGTTTTACTGCTAAATGGTGCTGGACGCCCATTCCTACACTTGTTTTCCCTTCGGCCTGTCAGAACTTGTTTGATTGCACTGGTCTACAATTTTTGAGAAGTCATCTGCTTCAGAGATAAAATGTGCTATTTATTATGTATTTTGATGTGCTGAATTCAAATGTGACAATTAAAACAACTGATTGGCTACTGTTTCTAAGATATTTAAGTTTTTACATTTTATGTCTATGTATATTGTGTAGATAGTAGAGGTTTAATCATAAATTGTAAACCTAGGTCTTTTCGCGTGTTTATGGTTGCTTTATATGATAATATTTCACCTGTCCTGTTTATGTAACACTTTAAAAATCAGCAAAAGTATTATATAAATAAAATTGATTATGAAACAAAAGGCAAAAAACTATTATGTACATAGTTTAGTCCTATTCAGTGGCTTGTCTCTTGTATCCATCAAATGGAGCATCTCTTGTCACTGTCCAGCAATAGTCTGCAAGCATTAATGGGCTCCATTTGCCATGATAGCGTTTCTCCATTGTTGCAATGTCCTGGTGAAATCGCTTGCCGTGCTCGTCGCTCACTGCTCCGCAGTTCGGTGGAAAAAAATCTAGATGAGAGTGCAAAAAATATATCTTTAGTGACATGTTGCAACCAAGACTTTTTATGCCTTGAGGAGGTTTTCCACAAACAACCTGTAGTTGTCTGCCTTATTGTTTCTGAGAAAATTTATTGCCACTAACTGGAAGGCTTTCCATGCCGTCTTTTCCTTGCCACGCACTGCATGGTCAAATGCATCATCTCGAAGAAGTTCACGAATCTGAGGACCAACAAAGACACCTTCCTTTATCTTAGCTTCACTTAACCTTGGAAATTTTCCACGGAGGTACTTGAAAGCTGCTTGTGTTTTGTCAATGGCCTTGACAAAGTTCTTCATCAGACCCAGCTTAATGTGTAAGGGTGGTAACAAAATCTTCCCTGATTCAACAAGTGGTGGATGCTGAACACTTTTCCTCCCAGGCTCCAATGACTGTCGGAGTGGCCAATCTTTCTTGATGCAGTGGGAATCTCTTGCACGACTATCCCATTTGCAGAGAAAACAACAGTACTTTGTGTATCCAGTCTGCAGACCAAGCAAGAGAGCAACAACCTTCAAATCGCCACAAAGCTGCCATTGATGTTGGTCATAGTTTATGCACCTCAAAAGTTGTTTCATGTTGTCCTAGGTTTCCTTCATATGTATTGCATGACCAACTGGAATTGATGGCAAAACATTGCCATTATGCAGTAAAACAGCTTTAAGACTCGTCTTTGATGAATCAATGAACAGTCTCCACTCTTCTGGATTGTGAACGATGTTGAGGGCTGCCATCACACTATCGATGTTGTTGCAGGCTACAAGATCACCTTCCATGAAGAAGAATGGGACAAGATCCTTTTGATGGTCATGGAACATGGAAACCCTAACATCACCTGCCAGGAGATTCCACTGCTGTAGTCTGGAGCCCAACAGCTCTGCTTTACTCTTGGGTAGTTCCAAATCCCTGACAAGGTCATTCAGTTCACCTTGTGTTACGAGGTGTGGTTCAGAGGAGGAGGATGGGAGAAAATATGGGTCCTGTGATATTGATGGTTCAGGACCAGAAGTTTCATCCTCTTCCTCTTCCTCATCTGACTCAAGTGAGAATGATTCTGGTGCATCAGGAACCGGCAGTTCTTCTCCGTGGGGTACTGGACATATAGCTGATGGAATGTTTGGATAATGCACAGTCCACTTTTTCTTCTTTGACACACCTTTTCCAACTGGAGGCACCGTGCAGAAGTAACAATTGCTGGTACTGTTGGCTTTCTCCAAATCATTGGCACTGCAAAAGGCCTAGATTTCCTTTTCCTGTTCAACCACTGGCGAAGATTTGTTGCACAAGTGTTGCAGTATATGTGTGGGGCCCACCTCTTGTCCTGATCTCCAATTTTGCAGCCAGAATAAAGGCGACAGGCTTTCTTAACCATAGTGGTTATACTGCGCTTTTGTGATGCAAAAGTCACTTCACCACAAACATAGCAGAAGTTATCTGCACTGTTCACACAAGTACGAGGCATCTCTGCTCACTTTGGCTAAACAGAAATGTGTCCCTTTGCAAAATCAAACACTGACAAATAAGAGAGCATGACACTGTATGATTTCTAGAGCTGATATAGGGCAATTTGTTCAGCAGAGTGATGTAAGCTTTGTTATGATTGCATCATCCATGACTTCTAGGAATAACATGATGCAATTCATATCATGCATGACACAATACCAGCTTCAGATTGCATCATTCATTGTTTTGCCTAAAAAGCAAGTACTGTCCAAACCCAGTCATAGATTTATTCATAGATCCAGTCAAAGATGTATTTTAGTCATTTCTGGTTTAAATTGAGATCCCTTCCCTTTATAACTCACTTATCCTCCGCCATTCCCAAGTCAAGGGTCGTATATACTGACCCAATAGCATATCTTGAAAACTAGAGCCAATGAACAATTTTAAGCACCATTTTCGTTCTCAGTGACCCAGAATTAGTAAAGTTTGACTACATTTATTTCAGAAGCATTTTGGCTGTAGAGCAGTGTTGTTGGCCTATTACTCCTGAGCAATTTTTAAAGCCAATAACTTTTGAACCACTGCCAAATAAAGGCTCTGTTCTCTTGATGTCCTGTGCAAGCGCTAGAAAGAGAAGACCTAATCTCTTTTCTCAAAGCTAGATTCAAAATGTAGTCTCTCAATAAATAAATAAATGACAGACAACAGACTAAAAGCTCGATCTCTGTGAACAGAAAAGATGAGCTTTATTGTATGGGACTCTCAAAGCCTGAGTCACCCTGCACTCCCCCTTGTTTAATAAAACAACTTCACAATTGAAACTGTCTGATATATAAATGCATGGTATCCTCCTGTGACTTGCATTTGTAGCTACCCTTTTCTAACAGCAACAGATTTTTTTTTTCCAAACGGAGCTTAAAAAATAAATAAAATCACATTATAAGTACAAATCAGAATTCATCTGGAAACTGCCACTCTTTAGCATTAAGAGTGAGCTACCATGCATCACTGAGACTAGGTGATTTATAATGTGTGACTTTTGAGGGGAAGAAATTATTACTTGATCACATATATAGCATGCAGCTATCTGGGTGTAGTATTAAGCCATTGCGTCTAATCCAGGGGTTCTCAAAATGAGGGTTGAGACCCTCAGGGAGTCGTGAGCTTATTACAATGGGGGGGGTCGTGAGCTGTCAGCCTCAACCCCTAGCCCCGCTTTGCATCCAGCATTTATAATGGTGTTAAATATATAAAAATGTGTTTTTAATTTTTAAGAGGGGTTGCACTCAGAGGCTTGCTATGTGAAAGGGGTAACCGGTACAAAGGTTTGAGAGCCACTGCTCTAAACCATTACATTAAATTCTTAGTCTGAAGGCAGAAAAAGTGGCTCTCCGTTACACCAGTACAAAACCAGAGTAACTCTAGTGTAACTGAAAGCAGAATCTGGTCCCAAATGCCCATGGACATAAGGATCTGGTTCTTATTCTGTACTGCAGAGGAATACATTTTTAAAATATCCTTAATAGGCTCAGACTAGCCTCTTGAACCAGATTCCAGTTGACCAGCTGAAGTCAGAATAAACAAAACCAACATATTTTACATCTTCCAAATAGTTAGGGCTCCATGACTTCAATTGTAGTATATTACTTGATGATATATGGTGCCATAAATGATACTGCAAGCTATAAAGTTGCAGAATAAATAAAAGCAGAATTCAGCAGAGTTCATTTTATTTTCTTTGAACCATTAACCAAGCGTTGCTATTATCTTCTCTAACAGAAACTGGTGATTACAAAGGGTTTGCATTTTCTACTGCTGAGCTGAATAGACAGATTAGAATGCTAACAGATTCTTTTTTTGGATGGAGAGAGCCTCATTCTGCTCTTCCCGGGGTAAATATCCTCATAGCTGTGAGATTGAACAGGGTACACAGGAGGATCACTTGACTGGGAACTGGGAAGAGGTTTCAAGAGCAGGTTTACTAACAATCTTAATCCACTGCAACACCAATCCATTTACATCCTTACGAAAGCAATGATGAAAGAAAACAAAATAAAAAATGGCACAGCTAAAATAATTTCATGATCTCATACTATTCCTTTTTATGTACTTGTGACTATCACTTTAAATGATGGAGCATCTCAGCATTAGTAGTATAGTAAAAACATTGAAATAGAAGAGCTCTTTTGATTCATTCCACTTCTTTCTGGCATCAGGAGTACAGCTACTCCATTTTTGCTCTCTTTATTTTTAGCTGTTCTCAGGAATAAAAAAAATAAAAATAAAAATAGAAAAACCATACAGGAATGAAATGACCAGAGGACCTGGTTTATCTCTGGAAAAAAAATTGATTTGAAAAGACATATATCGTGATCTACTTAAGGAAGATACTTATTTCTGACATGTTGCTGACTAGGCTTCTGATACATATTTTGATATTTCACAATGAATTATGTCAAATTATCTGCACCACTACACAATGTAGTTTATTACATCAAATTATGGCAAGTCATATCACAAAAGAGTAGTTGTGAGAAACACACTATTTTGCATAATGGATGCTACATATCAATTAGAGCTGCATGGATATTAAAATACCCACTTCTGCCTTTAACCCAGTGCACTTGACTGTGACTGATAAACAGTCCCAAATTGTCACATCCAGAAGATAACCCTGTAGGAAGTTAATTATATGAAACAAATCACAGAAGTTTTTTAGTGTTGTAAAGTCAGTCACAGAAGTATTATCTTGTAGAGGCATTGTTTGAAGGAATGATGAATGTCATACATTTGGGTAAATAAATGCATGATAATCAAAATAATATCCTGTCTCTGAGAGTATATCTTGCATGATTACAGACACCTGCATCAAATTCTCCAGCAACAAACATGCGGGTGCAGGATCAGGCCACAATTCTCCAATAACATGGTGGATACTGAATCTCATCAAATAAATATATAGATTATGAATTTCTCATTTATGTATCAGGAGCAATAGCAGAAGTTATAACTAAGATAGCATCTGATTTTTCATGATAAACCCTTGCTTAAATTGCATAACTATCATTTGACATTTTTTTAATTTTAAAAATTCAAATTTTGACATGAAAAAATGATATTGGACTGATTTTTTTCCACATTTTTCAATTTCCTAAAACATTTATCTTTTAAGTTAAAATTTCTGAGGTTGGTCTCCGCCTGGAGGTAAAAAGTGAATACAGTTTTCCCATTTTATGCAGGAAAACTGTATTTACTTTTCAGTGTCCTTGGACTTAAAAATAGCTGAACTATTTTTGATCAGACTTTCCAGCAAATATATGTATAAACTTTCTTCCATTTCTTTAATATCTTTGGTGCCAAAATGGCTGTGGGTGGGGCACTGAAATTTTTCATACAAATAGCCCTAATTGCTCCTTGGCAAAAATTGATTTTGATTCGACTGAGTTGTGAGGGCTGGAAAAATGCTGTTGATACATGTGCAGTATATTTGGTATGAATTTTACCCCAGTTTTACAAATATTCTGAAGGAAATGAGGCTGAGTTGTACATGTTTATGTAAAAATAACAGGAGTACTTGTGGCACCTTAGAGACTAACTCTAATAAATTTGTTAGTCTCTAAGGTGCCACAAGTACTCCTGTTCTTTTTACGGATACAGACTAACACGGCTGCTACTCTGAAACATGTTTATGTAGCTAACCTAGGTGTACTGAGAACAACTCAGTGCTCGGTACAAGTTCTTTCCTCGATGAATGTATTGCTTCTGCAAGACAGAACATTCCAAAGGTAAACAGCCAAACAGTCATAGATTATGGAATTAAAAATAAAATAATAAAAATCAGGAAATTCCATCAAACAATTATGTTAAGAGATTGCTTAACTTTACAAAAAGACTTGTAAATCGGGAACTGCAAAACTTAAAATTGCATACATAACCTTAATTCTGGCTCCACTTGCATGTTGTTTATGATTCAATCTTTTCCTTCTCTATCACATGCTGTTTCTCAAAGTGTGCTGTAAAATATTCTACACACGCTTCTAAAATGCTTCGTGCATGGTGAGTGGTGAATTCGCTTCTGATGTACTATAGCACATAATGAATGTGGCAAGGTCCATCCACATTCTTGCACTTTTTGTACAGTCAGTTTGCCTATGTAGTGTAGTGTGCATTAGGAGCAAATGCTGAGCTATTCTTTTTATGTATATATAATTCCTTTTATTTTTTAATCAGATGGACTGTATAATTTACAATCTGGCTAATTTGGGGCACCCCTGGGATAGCTTTTATATTCTGGGCGAAAGGGCCAAAGTGACATAAAAAGGGTCTAAAAGTATAAGCCCTAGTTCCAGCCAAGAGAGATTTCTCAGGAGCAGGAACTGAAAAAGACAGCCATAGGCTGATTTATGAGGACGTCCTCAAACTCTGGATTAGTGAAGGCACGTCTCAGGAGGACATATCAAGAGCACGGCTTCAATAGGTATTACTTTGGGGGTTCTGGGCAGTCCTACTGCATCTAGGAATCTGGGGACAGGCTGCTGTAATTTAGAAAGGCTCTGCTAGAACAGCCTAGAATTGAATTGGAAGGGTGCAAGAGTGCTATAAAGATACATTACCACACCCCTCTCTGTCTAGCTGTGTGCTGGTCCCCTCAGAGGTGCAGCAAAGAATATCACTCTTACTATTCAAGGAATAAGATACTACTTAGAGCAGGGGTCTCAAAGTCCCAGCCCGCTGGCCATCTGCGGCCCGAGAACCTCCCCACTGCGACCCATGGAGGAGAGACGCATGCAGACAAGCTGCCAGCAATGTCTGCTGCAGGCGCCTCCTCCCTCCCCCACAATCCGTGACCTACCCTGTGGGCGATTAAGGAATCACGGAAGTGGCGGACCCATAGATAGGCCACAGCGGCCTACCTCCCGGTCCTCTTACCCTCCCCCATGAGGGCCCTCGCGGCCCGGAGGATCTGATGAAAATCCCCCCATCGCTGGAGTGCAAGTTGTACCTTGTTGCGGGAGCCACGGACGTCCTCAAGGAACTCCCATAGCTCCTCTCTCAGCGTACGGGGGGATGGGGTTACTGATCTATGGCTTTCCCCAGTGGGGCCCCTGTCACAACCCCGTGGCCCACCGAGACGGACAAGCAGGGGGCAGACCCTCGACGTGGCATCCGATGGGCCGACTCCACGTGGCCCGCCTCAGATCCTGGCTCAATTAGGGGCAGCGGAGGGAAAATAGCAGCCTCTGGTGGGTTGGGACAGGGAAAAACAAAAGCCGCTCCTTGGGGGTCGTCCTCTGGGCTATGGAAGGAGACAGCCCCAGTGGCAGCAAAAGCATCACGGGAACTGGAGGGGACCGGGACGGAGTCTGTGTCAGGGGCAGGGACGGAATCAGGAATAGGGACAGGGGAAGGGGCGATATTGGGATCGGGGGTCCCAGCAGCCAGGCCACTAGGTGGGGGGGGTGACACCCCACAAATGGGCTCAGGGATTTGCGGGGAGGGAGGTGGGCCCTCGGCGATGCCGGTCTTGTGCTCCAAGGCAGATGGTAAGGCCACAGCATCCGTAGGTGGAGAATCAACTACGGGGCCCCCACCCAGAAAGGAGGTCGGCTGCCCCTCAGCCACGAGGGAGTCCCCTGGCGACTCGGGTCCCGGCTGTGTGGCACTGGCCGTCGCCTCAAGAGGCTCGGTGGCTGCTAGCAGGGTGCCATCTGCCGCCAGGTTCGTGGAAGAGTCCAGGGGCTCCTCGGAGGTGGGAGCAGAGACAGTGGATAAGGGGACGGAACACAGGGAAAGGGGGGCCGAGGCAAGGTCGCTCAGATCGAGGCCCGCTGGCAGAGGGTCATCCTCCCCCTGGGTAACCAGGGTGAGACCCAGGGCCTCGATCTCCTCATAAATGGAGGGGAGATCACCTTCCACCACCCCAGGACTCTCCCTGCCAGCACCCGAAGCGACGCTCGCCTTGGTGTTTGCAGGGGCTTCAGATTGTAAGGGGGCGAGAGGGGCCCCATCAGGGGCTTCCATAGGAAGGGACTCCGGAGGAGGGGCGATATTACCTTCCGGTGCTGCCACGGCGTCCCCAACTGGCACCAATAAATGGGAATTGGCAGGGGGCAAAGCGGAAGGCTCGGCATCAGTGCCCCCTTCCTGGTCTTCTGGGGGGCTACCGCATCAGATGGGAGGAGCGGAGCTCGAGTCTTCCACTTGCCCCGCTTCCCCTGTACTAAGTACTAGCCCTCCATGGCATCATCTGGTGGCTGGCTAACAGGGGTTGGGTCAGGGAGCAAGGGCGAAGGCTCAGGGACTCGGGGAGGCAATGGTGGGGCAGCATGTAGGAGGGAGGATTCTTCCTGAGGCATGCCCTTTTCTATGCCCGGTGGTATCCCTACCTCACCCTCCTCCACAGGCCCCAACAGATCGCAGGTGGCAGAGGCGGGGCCCTCCCACTCGTCTGGGCACACTGGGGGAAGATACCCCTTGGGCCCGAGCGGGAGCTTTGGTGGGAAAGAAAAGAGGAGGGGCGACTTCGGGCACCGGACAGCCAAGGGCTCCGGCGATGACGGGGCCGGCGCCCTGCCGGGGCTTGGGGGTCCCGGATGCCCCTCCATGCTGGGCCAAGGGGCAATCCCTCCGGACGTGTCCCATCGCCCAGCAGAGGTAGTACCGGGCCTCCCCCGTCGAATAATGCACCCGATAGCGGGCCCCCTGGTAGGGGACCAAGAAGGACCCCTCGAGCATCTCACCATCACGTGCCGCCGGCAGCAGTTGTAACTGTACCTGCCAGCGGAACGAGAGGACGTGACTGAGGGCGGGGTCTTTGCAGCCCAATGGGAGAGGGCTGACCACGGAGATTGGCCTCCCCAGGGTAGAGAGGGCAGGTAACAGGGCAGCATTAGGAAGGAAGGGAGGGACGGAAGTCAGGACCAGTCGGGAGCCCAGGTCTTCTAGCGGCTCCAGGAGGACAAACACGCCCCCCCACTGCCAGGCCCATCTCCACCGCCTCCTGGGCGGCAGCCTCTGATGCTAGGAAGAAGACGACCTTTCCATACATCTTGGAGGCTGCCACAATGGCCGTGGGCCCCACCATCCTTGCCAACGCCAGCACGTAGGACTCCACGTGGGGCGAGGCGGGCACCAGAAGGCAACGGACGCTGTTCTTCCTGGTCAAGGTGGGGAAGGGGCCCTGGCCACTATAGATGGTAGCAGAGGCGGAGGTTGGTTGAGACGATGATGCAGCGGCAGGCGGGGGGGCTGCATATGCCCTGGTGGCCGGGGGAGGGACACCTACAGAGCTGGTGGAGGGAATGGCAGGGAGGGACACCACGGCCAGTGGCAGGGCCGCGGCAGTGGGGGCAGCCTCCGGCATGGAGGACCTGGCCTTTTTGGCAGGGCCTCTACCTTTCTTTGTGCCCTGGCCCTTCCTGCCGGCTGAGGGGGCTCCTCCTGAGTCAGAGGGGGCGAGGGACATGGCAGCAGTGGAGGTCACCTCGTTACCCGCCGCTGCCAGCACTCCAGCAGAGGCGTTAGCAGGTGGCACGGCAGCGGCGGTTGAGGTAGAGGCTAGGGGGTTCGATGGTGGGGCAGGTGGAGGAGGGGCAGCAGGATCTGCCCGAGGGATCCCACTCACCTCGTCCCCTGCCATAATGAGGACGGGGGGAGGACAAACACTGGAGGGGACAGGGAGAGGGGAAGCAGGTCGACCACTCCTCCCTGCTAGGCTGCTGGCAGGGGAGGAGGGCGCCAAAAAGGGGGTGGTGTGGATGGGGGTCTATCAAGGGCTAGGGGTCAGTCACCGACTCCGGGAGGGTTTCCGGCTCCTCTAGTTGCACTAAAGAAGGGGGGCTATAACAGCATTGGGGGGGTGCAGTGAGACAGGTTCAAACTAAATTGGGAGGGGCACAAGCGCATGGGCGCACGAGGGGAGGGGCTAATCAGGGCAAGGGGACTGTGGGGGAGGAGAGCGACCAGGCGGGGAGTGGGGCAGAGGAACCACAGAGCTAGCTTCAGAGGCTGTGGCGGGTCAAACAGACAAAGGCTGCAGAGGGAAAGGGCGGGATAGGCAAACAAACTGGAGCTAGCGAGGGGCTGGGGCAAGGGAGAGGGGCAAAAGGCTGCAAGGTGCAAATGGGTAGGTAGCAGGGGCAAAGCTGGGGGCTTGCTGCAGGGGGGAGGGGGTCAGTCCAAAAAGGGGTGGGGTATGTGCACCCATGTGCTCTTGTAACAAAAAAGAAAGTCAGTTTAGGTTGGCTGCTGCTTCACGCCCAATGGTGGCAACAGGGCGTGGCAAGCCTAGGTGAGCAGCTGAGTCCCAGAGGCAGGAGCTCAAGGCAGATGGTGAGTAGCCGGTGCTGGTGGTGGAGGGGGCAACTATGATGGTGGGGCGGGGAGGGGACACAAATGGACCAGGGGGCAGGATCCACGCCACATCCCCTGTGTCCCCAAAAACACAGTCTAGACCTCCATCACAAGAGCACAGTTCAAAAGTTATTCAGTTCGTGAGGGCCCCCTCCATGGTGGTCTGTAGAATTCCTATGCACTCTCCCACTGGCAGATGGTCCTATTCTCCTCTTCCTCAGGGCTCCAGCAGCTCCCCAGCAGCAAACACAGCAGCTCCAGGTGGCAGTCTAGTGGCCAGCAGGAAGGACTCCTCTCAGGTGGAGCTGGTGGTGGTACACAGTAGCAGGAGCAATGGCTGGGGTCCCTCTCTCCCCTCTTCTGGGGAATGGGCCAGCAGCCCCCGCCCCCTCCCAGGGGCTGTAGCTGGAGCAGAAGCAATCAAGGGTGTGGGGCGGTCTAGTAGCCAGCAAGCAAGCAGGTAGCAGAGAGGGGGAGGAGGGGTCTGGTACAGCCAGGGAAGTAGCTGGAGCAGCAGCAGTTGTAGGGAGAGCCCAGGGCATAGTAGCAGGAGGAGCAGCCCCCTACCTACCTCTCTCCAGGCTAGAAGGCTACAGTGATCTATGGGAGAGATCTATTAGCCTCAGAATAAGCAGGTTTTCTGTTCCTTGAATGACCAGACCTATTGGGATCCAGGAAGTGGGCGGGCAAAGCCCGCCCACTGCTAAAGGATCCCCCCCAGCCTAAGTGGGGGTCCACAGGACCTGGAGACCAAAAAATTATGGGGGACAACTAATAAAAGAACAGGGACGGGAGTGAGGTCAAAGGGTCAAACGAAGCGAAACAGATGGGGATACCGAGCAGAGAACCCCGGACAGTGCCCACTGCTCCTCGAAGGCGTCAAGGGAGCCAGTGGATGCCGCCCAAAGGAACTCTGCCCGGATATGTGAAAGAATGGAGGACCTGAAATATGCCCCACAGTCACAGGAAACTCCATCGGCCAACCTCCTTACTCTGGTTTTATAGATGGCCAGTTTCGCTAGGGCCAGAAGGAGGTTGACCAGGAGGTCCCGCGACTTTGTGGGGCGACGGATAGGGAGTGCATAAATAAAAAGGTGAGGAGAAAAGTGCAACCAAAATCTTAACAAAATATCCATGAGGAGCTGGAATAGGGGCTGCAGCCTGGCGCATGTTTACCTGGAGTAAACATGCGCCAGGGTCTCCCTCACGCCTCAAAAGGGGCAGGTGTCTGGGATAGGGGTAAACCGCGCCAAGTACACGCCCGTGCTCACGGCTCCGTGAAGGAGCCGCCAACTGATGTCCCCGGTGGGCTTCGGGATCAGAGCAGAATAAAGGCTGGCCCACCAGGGCTCCTCACCCTCCAGAGGTGGCAGAAGGTCTCGCCATTTCCTATCGGGGCGGGACGCAAGGGTGAGGACATGAAGAACATGGAACACGAGCGTGTATAGATGTTTCCTTGGCGCGGTCCGGAACAGAACCGGCTGCAGATGGTGCAGCCGGCTCATGGAGAATGGACGGGGAGGGGCCTGGTTGGGTCCACGGGGCAGGGGTCCGATGAAAAAGTCTGGAGGGCTCGGAGTGGAGGGTGGGCGGGGTGTGCCCTCTCGCAGGACCCGGTCGAGATAGTCCCGAGCAGCGGGCGGCAAAGCAGCCCTCACCTCCTGAAGTACGCGTCGGGGAGTACGAGGTCTGGAGAGCCCCATGCGCTGAGCGAGCGTCAGGGGATCCAGCCAGTCTCCCTGGTCGTAGTCCAGGAGGTCTCCGACTTTGGTGACTTCTGCTAGGACCAACCTCTGGCGCACCATGGGGGACTCCGCCACCTGCGCACAAAGCTGGGGGTTGTGTAGCAGGGGCTCTGCGAGCAGATCTGCCCCCACAGTGGCCACCACGGACCTGGTCTGCACCCTATGGCCACCTTGTAATCTGAGACACCATATTGTTATATTTCTAGAAACTGGCAAATAGTAAGAAATCAGCCCAGTTCAACATTTGAGAAGAGTTTGCTATAAGTAAAGGAATTTGGGAATTAACGCTAAAACTCTTTGTTATTCTTCCCCTTTTCAATTAACTCTAATGGCATTTGTCTTTTTCTTTCTCTGTTTTAAGGGCAAAGCCTGAAACTTTGTATTAACAACAACAGTTCCAACACTCACTTTCCTGATATTGGCTTTGAATCTCAGCATGTGTTTAGATACTTGGGAACAAACTGGAGGAGCTCACTGTGACAATTCGGTTCTGGAGGAACCCAACTGAGAGTGCCAACTCAGGACAAATGGCTCAAACAGAGCAGTTACAGCCCAAGGCTGGGGCTTTTTCCACGTCTAAGGCAAACCAAACCAGCCAGACTAAGAGGACTTCGGTCTCACCCCACTGGCTAACCACAAGTCTCACAAGCAATCTCCTTAGACACTGCAGTTTCCCAGTATTACCACCAGTGCAACTCGTTATAGGGACAAATGGTTATGATACAGTAATGGCAAAGTTCTTGGTTCAGGCTTGCAGCAGTGATACAATAAACTGCAGGTTCAAATCAAGTCTCTGGAATACATCCCCCACTGGGATGGGTCCTCAGTCCTTTGTTCAAAGCTTCAGCTTGTAGCAAAGTTCCTCCAGAGGTATGAAGCAGGCTTGAAAACCCAATGGAGATGAGGCATCAGTCTTATATAGTCTTTTCCAGGTGTAAGAACACCTCTTGTTCTTACTGTGGAAAATTACAGCAAAATGGAGCCTGCAGTCACATGGGCCAGTCCCTGCATACTTTGCTGAGTCTGAAAGCATATTTGCCTTCTCTTAATGGGTCCATTGTATAGCTGATGGTCCTTAATAGGCCATCAAGCAGGCTAGGCAGAGCTAATCCCAGCTTGTCTGGGATGTCACCCAGAAGCATAGCATAAGTTTGCCATACAGACAGTATAGAGCCAATATTCATAACTACCAAACTACCAAAACTGATACACACATAAAGACAGCATAATCATAACCAGTAAACCATAACCTTGTCTTAGACACCCCATTTGACCCCCTTTATACACGATTTGGGTGCCACTACAGGACCTTGGTTGCAACAATGATCTATATGGTCCCAGTTTATATCAATAACGTCACACTCACAGTAGCTATTGAAAGAGGGATTAGGTAATTCATTAACTCTGGTTTCAAGGAATGGATGTCTAATTTTTGTAATCTTCTTAAGTGTAAAGGGACAGCAGTCCAGTTTCAGAAATGTCTGCTTTCTTTGATTACATATGCATTCTTTCTTACAAGTCCTTAATGTTCATTCATTTAACAAGCCAAGCAGAATTCATCACCAGAAAGTTTTATTTATACACACACACAAAAATAATCAAAACATTTGGAATCTTCACTCCACTTTTTTTGTATTTGCTTGCAAGTGTAGTTCCACATAATATGTGCTCAAGAAGCCATTAATAATGACAGAGTAATGTACAAAAAAAGAAAAGCTATTGATTTTGTTCAGCAAAAACTAAATCTGAAATTTGTATCTTGAAGAATTTGATAATAGTTTTTTCTTTTATGAAAACCCTTGAATCAAGTCTCCATAATTATTATTTTTTAAAAATACCTTTGCTAACCAATAATAAAAAGAGGTTAAATTATATCCACCATATCCTTTGCAGTTTCCTGTATATGCTAAACATATTTGGATGTTATGGGCCAAATCATCAGATGAGGGAAATAAAAAGTTCATCATTCCAGATCTCCCTGGTAGACCTATGTCAGTGTTTGCTAGTTTTTGGTATTGAACTAGGATTCACTTCAGTTCAGGGTCGTGTATTAGTTAGTGGTTGGAGTGGTTCATTGGGTGAATAACCATCTGAAACCCAACTTATTTCATTAGTCACTAAGGATGAATTAGGGCCTCCACCTCATGCTTTCCATTCATTTTGTGCTCATTTTGCTTAGCCAGCATTAACCACACCATGTGCGAGGCAATGAAGATTCAAGCTCGGTATGCATATTGTTGTGATAATGGATTTCTTTACAATAAACAACCTGGGGCTTGATACTGCAGGTTTTCCTCACATGAGTAGTCTCATTGATTGTAAAGGGAGTAAAGTCTACATATGAAAAACTCTTCAACATTTAGCCACCAGTATAGAATAACTAATGCTCTCTTTTACCTAACTCTACTGCTAGATTAAAACTGCAATATTACATTTGTCAGACATTATGAGAGCACAGAAATTACAATTTGTTTGCATTTTTCATTAAAGAGGGAAAGTGATTGAAGCAGAGTATTGGCAATCAAAATTTTTGGGTTCTATTCCTGGCTTTATCAGCAAGTTAGAGAATGGTCCTGGACAAGTCACTTGACATATTTGTATCTCACTTTCCCTGTCTGTAAGCTGGAGATAATACTTACAGACCCTGCTCATCAATGTAGTGTTTGAGTGACTTCCAGTAGTGCATTAAGCAATGTGACTTAACATCATTCACGTGCTACTTGTCTCTCATCCTTTCCACGACAGAAAAGCATATGCAGTGAGTAGACTGTTTTGCTTTGATAGTTTATTTAATACACACACACCACCTGTTGATATGTGTTTATATTAGAGAAAACAAGGTCAAATAAATACTCCTTGTGGTTTGAGTGGAAAGTGGTGAGGTTTATGATGGTCTTTAGTAGCTGAGGAAATGCATTCCCCAGTCTTGGACCAATGCCAGAGGAAGTTCTGTCTCCTGTACAGATGAGCTTTACTCTAGTTGTTGAGAGTTCCATTGTGTCAGAGGAGTTTACTTACCAACCACAGGTTTTGATACATGATCTGTAAGGCCATGGAGTGCTTTGAAGGACCAAGACCATTCTGTTGTAGAGCTGCACTGGAGGGTGAGGGAAGCTACAAGTTAAGTACCTGAACAAGTACCCTACAACCTCTATATGCCATGAAGGATATGGGCTGGAAAGGGACCAAGGGACAGGCAAGGATATCTTGATTATCTCCATTGGCCTTCAGCCCCTATATGAGGGTCAGAGAGAGATTACAACCTCTATTCCAGCTCAGGTAATGCAGTAGCAACCACAATAAGTGGGGCTGTGCTGCTCTTCAGTGCTCTGGCTCCCTCGAGCGCCTCTCCGTCACATGCCAGTGGCGGCAGTTGTAACCGTACCTGCCAGCGGAACGAGAGGACATGACGGAGGACTCCAGAGGATTTCACCTCCCCCACACACTCACAGTTCATCTGGACTATGTGTAGGTGGAATTAATTTACTCCAAACTTTGAAAACTTGCTTGACTAAAAGTATGCATCTAAAGCCACATTTACAAGGCCCAGTTGAAAAACAGGCTAATATTTTAATGCAAATACACCAGTTTACACCAGCTGAGAGTCTGGCTTCTGATTTCATAACTGGAACATCATACAAAAGTCCATATTAGATTCTCTACGGTCCTGCTGTGTCAACAGAATTCTCTCTTTGTCCTAGGATTTAAGGTTTCGTACCCCAACTTCTATCACTAAGGTTCTATTGTTCAGTTTTGATCCAACAGCACACGTAATAAAAAGGAGTCACCCACTCCCATCACATATGCCATGTTGAATTTTATAATTCTGCAGTGCCCTGAGGCACACAGCAGGGATTATTCTTCAGAGCCCCATGCCCTCTACGTTATTGCTTATCTAATAAGTAACATCAATGCAGGAACACTGCTCCAGGCTGCTTTACATCAGAGAGTTGACATTTCAGCACAAAAGCAAAGTGCCATATCTTGAGTTAACATTAAACATTTTTAAATAAATTATCTATTTCCTGCATCCTCTCTCATATAAACAATGCTAAGCATGAAAATATGATGGCCTTTGTAAAAAACTCTAAAAACCATTTAGAAACTGAAGCAAGATTTCATGAAATGTTGCATTACCATGTTCTCTGCTGGCCAAAACAAAACTTTAAACTAGTATGTTGCATCTGCAGTTCGCTGAGCCCAACACAGAGAACTTCCCAAGCTTAGCAACAGATCCATTTAATTCACCCAAATATTATTTTATACACAAAATAGTGTGATTATGTAAATATACAGTAGAATAAAGGTAGTGCATGAAATTTAATATTATGTGCAATATACAATGGGAACTGTATGAGTAAACCCTCACATAGATTACACAGTGAGATCTAGGGTCAGATTCTGAACTTAGATATACTGATAAATCAGAGGAAAGATGGTCCTAGGCACTACCCTAGCATTTAATAGACTAGGGACCAAGTCCCTATTGGACCACCAACTTCTGTGACTTTAGGCAAGTCACTTAGGGCCAAATTTTCAAGGTATTTAGGCTCCTAAAGATGCAGATTGTACTAGGCTCCTATCTGCACCTTTAGGTACCTAAACACCTTTAAAAATCAGGCCTGTAGCCTCTGTGGGTATGTCTACCCTGCAACACAAAACCACAGCAACGATCTCAAAAAGAACCCAAGTCTATAAAATCAGGCTTGTATTACGGCACTAAAAATAGCTGCATAGAGGTTCCGTCTCAGGCTGGAGCTCAGGCTCTGAAACCCAGGGAAGGGGGTAGGTTTCAGAGCATGAGCTCCAGCCTGAGAAGGAACATCTACACAGCTATTTTTAGAGCCATGAGGCAATCCCAAGTCTGTGGACCCGGGTTCTGAGACTGGGGAGAGGAAGGGGTTTGGCGGCAGGGATAGGGTTGGCTACGTAGCCATAGGGAACTGAGGGACAGAGAGTATCTATGAAATGGGAAAAATAGTACTTACCTACTTCATAGGGCTATTGTGAGGATAACTACACTAAAGATTGTGGGGTGCTCAAATACTATGGTAATAGAGGGCCATGGAAGTACTTAAAACAGACAGAGTAACCATACCAACATGTGTGATGTAATTTCAGGCTTATATCTCAGAATCTGGCCTTTCATTCCTAAACTTCAGCAGCAGTATTAACTAAAGACAGGTGCACACCAAAACCTCTGGTCCAAACACTTGAGAAATTGAGGCCCTTCTCTTATTAGCATACATGTCTTGAGAATTCAACTTCTCAGTCAAAAAACTGCCTTAAGATTAAAAAACAATTAAAACCTTAAGTCCTTCTAATGTTAAGAAAAAAATTGTGCACAGTTTTGGAATTACAGACGCAAACTGTAAATGATGTATGAAATAAAACAGTTCCACTTAGCACACTGCTGTGCTGTTTGCTGTGTCCTATAGACATTCCAACACACAATATTCAGCGCATTGACATACAGTCAAAAATATCCCTGGAAACACAAATCACAAAAAGCATTGAGTATATATTCTGTTCTACCTGACTCACACTCCTCTCTCTCTCAGGCTGCACTCCCACCCTTCAAGTGTCTTGCCGACTGGAGCCTAGAGAGAGAGAGGGAGAGGCAGGGAGTGGAGAGCCTTTCTTTCTACAAATACAACTCCACATATATGTTAGCATGTTTAAAACATCCTTTAAAAAGTACTGTTTACAGGTTAATATTTCATTCTTCCCTGGTGCACTTCATAGAGATTGTCTGACTCTCAGGCACAGAATAAGATGGTTTCCAAAAAAAAGAAACAACAATGGAAGCAGCTTCTAAGCAAATGGAACCATTCACTGTAGCTTTAAGGTTCCTTCTTGTGATAAGGTGCTGTATAATCAAATCACAGCAGCACTACAAAATGACATACACCTTCTTTAAACACATTGTCACCGATTCTGTCCTCCCACAAATCTTACACTGATATCATCCCACTGAATTCAGCAGAGTTACTTTTGGTTTATAGAACCAGGGCCAGTGAAACAAGGTACCTGACAATCATAGAGCAGGTTTAGCTAATCACTCATAAAGATTAAGAATTGCCAGTCATTCATTAGTCCCAACTGTGCTGCAAAATTTACCAATAATTCTGCGTGAGTTGCCCAATTCTTGTTTGAACCATATGTTACAGCGAAATTCTACTAAATCTATATCTCTTAAATGTATTTATACTTTTCAGATAGTGCCAACATACATGATAATAAAGATGTATGCTCTATCTTTGTATCCACTCTCTCCTATATTGAACTGGCAGTGCTCCTTTTTGGTGGAAGGGTTGTTTTGTTTTGCTTTTTTGCATGATTCATCAGAGTCCATAATAAATTAAACCCAGCTGTTTCAGCTTGTTAAACTACTTTTTGGTTCTGCTGCTGGAACATGCATGTGTTCTAACAGTAATGTCATATGGCGTGGTCATTCAGATGGATGGGACATTAGAAAGTACCAGGTGTACAGCTAGCAAGTAATTCAAAGTGAAGTGACTAGGCTGGTAGCCAGCAGGGATTGCTGATATTATTTATATTTCAGCTGAAGTTGTAGGTGTTTGCAGGTTCTTAGCACCTCTTAGGATTTTTCTTAGAATCAGTAGCTGAGTAGCTCTTAATTTGTATAGACATGGTAAAACATTCAAGGTTTGGGGGATGAAAAGAGCTGTAGGATTCAGGAATAGAAAGATGTACAGATATAACAGACTGTTTGGCTCCAAGTCTGACCAGTAATCTGAACAGTTTGTGTCCCTCCATAGCACAAAGCAGGCCTACACCTAATGGATCTGGTGCTTGGCAGTTCTGCACTGCATAATGGGATACCAGGAGATGTAGAGCTAGTATAAGGGACATGGCTGGGGAAAAGAGAGCATGGCTGGGTTCTCCAACCCAGGGATCTACTCCAGTTATCCCAGAAACCACATAGCCTGTTGACAGCTTTAAAGCTTCAATGGAATCAGACTGGCCCTAAGACTGGAGGACCTTAAAGTCACTTTTGCACTTGCTCTTTAGGTAGGCCTGAGTGTCCCATGGCCACAGAGGAAGGTTTGAGCCAATATCTAATACATATTGCAAAACATTAGTCTGATTCTCCTCTGCATTGCACCTGGTGTCATCATTTACACCTGTACACAGTGAGTGGAAAGCAATTCCAAATCATACACCCACTTCGCAAAAGGAAGTGGAGAATCAATCTGAGTAGCTTTAACTGATTGCATTTACTTTCAACTCTTTTTCTGTTTCTAAAGTTCAAATACAAGCAGGAGCATTCCTTGTCCTTCCATATATACATTTGCTTTTACCATATTTTGAGCTCATATTCATTACCTTTCATACAGTCCCTGTGCTGCTTCCCCTGCCTGTCTGAAAGGGGTGAGGACCCAGCACTCCAAGTAATAGGAGCAACAGGAGCTCCTGAGTAATGATGTGGTGAAAGCACTAGATTCATCCAGATTTTCCATTCTAACTCACGCTGTTTCAAGATAACCTCTGTCTTTGAGATAGCAAGTTTCAGTAACTCCTACAATCCAGGGCAGACAATATGTATCATTATTGTATAATTAAGCCCTTTTTTAATGCCACCAGGCTGGGATAGTCTGTAGCAATTATTAGCGCTTTCCATAGAAAAGTTTGTCTGCCTCATATAAAACTGCCTTATATTTATAACTTACATATAAATCTGTAAAATACATGTTAAGGAATCTATACATTTCTTATTATAATTTTCCACTACTGCCATAGTATGTAACTCAATAATATTTTTGCACTTACATAGTTCATTTTTGCTCATAGATTGCCAAGAGCTTTAAATAAGAGGGCAATGTAATGTATGCTGACTTTATATTTTGTTTGCTTTGTAAATAGTAATATCTGTCAAAGTATAAGGTCTGAATGATTTACAGTAATCATCAAAAGTGTTTATTCAATATTGACTTGACTTGACTTGATAACAGGGAGGGAGATTGAAATAGGTAAAATTACAGCAATGTACCTTAGCAACAAAATGACATGTATCCTCTAACTAAGGCCTCTACAGGTAGTGATGGAAGGGTTTAACAACACTTAGAGTAATTTTTAGAATCTGCTCAGTTCACTGTAGAAATTATGAATAACAAAGGTATGTGAATAGAAAAGTACATGTGGAGACCAAGGCTTTTTTAAATGGATGCATAAAGTTAGACTCCTAAATCCATGGTGATACACCTCGATAACTGGTTTTCAAAAGTTCTCATTGACTTTAGGTACCTATTTTTGAAATTCATGGTCAATTAAAATAGTCCGGCATGACACAACATCAGTAAATCAAGTTCTGACTTAAGTTTATGCAACTTCTGCTGACACCAGTCAAGTTACAACAGCACAATAAATGGCAGAATTTGACTTACTACTCTTTTAATCATTATACTGCTAGCAAAATTGTACATGCTTACTGTTATGGAAAATGAGCACTACTTAGCCCTTTCAAGTATCAGGGGGTAGCCGTGTTAGTCTGTATCCACAAAAAGAATGATGAGTCTGATGGCACCTTAAAGACTAACAGATTTATTTGGGCATAAGCTTTCATGGGCAAAAAATCCCCACTTCTTCAGATGCATGGAGTTCTGTAATTTTCACTCCATACATCTGAAGAAGTGTTTTTTTTTACCCACAAAAGCTTATGCCCAAATACATCTGTTAGTCTTTAAGGTGCCACCAGACTCCTCGGTTTTTTTAGCCCTTTCAGACCATGTTGCGAGTCTGGCCAGAATGTTTTAGGAACTGGCACTGCCTGAGCTAGTATGAACAAGGCCAGAATGTATTACTTAAGTAACAAATACAGGGTGTTTGGCACAACTACTTAAATCCTTTTATTGTCAGAGGTCAGTGCCAGCACTTTTCAAAGGCAGAGAACAAAGATTATTTTAATCACAGTTGATACAAATTCTCAATAAGCAACTGTATGAAATATTTAAAAAAATAAACATAAATTATATTGACACATTTAGTTTGGAAATGTAATATTAGTGAAAAGCACAGTTCATAACGACAATAAAGTATGATCAAATTCCCAATCATATTCTTTAGGTGCAGAAGGTAGCAAATTTGAAAAGAGAGAGAAGGGTTCCATACTTATTTAAAATTATCAGTGTGAAATATCCAGTATTTTTATTTTCTTTTACTTACATTAATACAAACTATTCATAAAATTGTGCCTAGTCATAGGGGTTATAGTTTAGATACAGAAATAGTACCTTTCATTCTAGGACCTCAAACCACTTTTGGGAAAGTATATTGTGGCAGATGTCACCATGTGGCACTGCTACACAATCTTCCAAGTTCTTTTTGATAGTGTGTGAGCAAGTTTTGACTCTTGGGATGACATGCTATTTTATTGTTAGTTTTGGGTATGAAAGGTTCTGTTTAGAGGAAGCTTTGGTATCAGGGGAGTTGTGTGAGTATTAGCAGTGTTTGTTGTTCACCCTGTGCTCTGGTTAGAGTCAATTCTTCAGGCAGAGTTGCTCCCTGGGAACCAGCCATTGATGTTGTACTGTGATTCCTGGCAGAAGATATTGCCTAGCATGCTGTATGACTATCTCATTTCAGGTTTGGTATGTATTTCACTTAAGAATTTCCCTAGACCCAGAGTCAATGATTTTTCCTCCATTGAAAAGTCAACCTGCTGCTGCAAGGCCCCCAGTATCTGATACCACTTGGTATCAGAATGGAACAATGGTATTAGACAAAGGGACAATTTTATTTTCTTTCTTCTCTGCTACTCAAAGTCATGCATTACAGATACACATTTTTTGGCTTTCTATCCTCCGCCCTGGGACTTCTGTGTATAGCATGAGGCTCTTCCTGTTCTGGGTGTTCTGTTTCTGTAGAAGTCCCAGCCTTTGCTATCTTAGGAGATAGGAATAAAGCTTGGGTCCCAAACTCTGATCTTCAGAATGCAGCATATCGTATGACTATCAGGCTGCCAGTGATAAAACAAATTTTAACAAGAACCTTTTTCACTTCCCTGTGGTGGCCCAGGAATGGAGATGGGCCTATTCTGAAATCCTGATCTCATTGTAATACCCCAAATACAGGTGAAAGGATCAATGTGATCATTGCCTTGTAATATATATACATGTAGGTTTGGTGCTCCATTTTTTGTCACTAAGGGTCCCACCATGAAGTCTTGATCCATAAATGTACTTAATTAAAAGAAAGAATATAGGGGTAGAGTAATCTATCATAAATGCCATGTTGAATTACATAATTGTATATTGCCCTTAGGCACACAGCAATGACTATTTTTCAATAACCAATATCTCTCTCTTATTGCTTATCTAATAAATAACATCAGTGCTGGAATGCTACTGCAGGCATCTCTACATCAGCGAGTTGACATTTCAAAATACCGACAGTGTCATATCTTGAGTAAACACTTCTAAATAAGTTGGCTATTTCTGGCATTCTTTCTCATATAAACAAAACTAAGCATGCTGCCTTTACTGGCATTTGCAAAAATGCTACAAAAATCTGGAAACTGAAGCAAAATTGAATTAATACTAATGAACATGGCCAACACAAACCTTGAAATTTCCACCGGTCAAGTTAGATTTGAAAAAGAGAGAGAAATAGACCCTGCAAAACTTAAATCCTAAGGCAACAATGCTTACCACTAAGCAATTTTTAATAGTGTCTGGATAAACTAGTACGAAAATATGCTTAGCTTCTGGACATTCTCTTCTGCAAAACAGTTAAACTTGATTCTTGACCTGAACAATCTTGCAATAAAGAAATGTTATCTGACACAAAAGATAGCTGAGTGCATAACATAGATTAGGGTATAGTATGAGAGACTCAGTGTTTGTAAGACAAAAAAAAACGTTATTTGTTTTTATGGCTGGATTTTATTTGGTTTATAGTTTCATTCACTTCTGCTTTTCCTTTTAACTCTACAATGGCTGTGGTATCTTTCATCTCTTCCAGCTTCCAAAATTTAAATTACAAAATTATCAATCTTTCATCTAGAGGTAGGTCAAATTGCTTCCCAGATGGATCACTGCAAAGGTGCAGAATCATTGGGGCACAGGTTTTTGCACAAGAAGGGAATCACATCAATAGTATCCACTAGGGTCATTTATTAGAAGTGAGGTTTAAGGCATAGCTTTACACAGGCTCAGCCTTCCTTACACAGTGAAATGTAGTGAAGAAATAAGCCCATTTAAATGTGCCAGTGTAGCTTCAAGTTTTTCCATATTTCCCTTTTGTTTACCATATACATCAAACAGTCTTGGCCATATCTGTCCTGCTAAATCTGAAACATTCCAGATATCAAATATTTAACTTTATGATGTTCTTATAGCAAGTTTCTGAATGACCAACAGCTTGCTATCTTTTTATTTCATTGCATTTTGGGGTTGGGAGGCAGGAAGATAAGGGCATTATTTCATATGCCTCTTCTTTTTAGAAGGTTCCAACAGAACATTTGTTTTTACCTCAGACTCAGAATCTGGGGAATAGATGGGGATTGCTGAGTTTAGACTGTTACCAAGACTGCTGCTGCTATCAGGCAGAACAGATGCTGCAAGTTCTTAAGCTCCTGCTATTTCTATCACAGCTCTTCTTTCACAGTTTGTACTCTTTTCCCAGTTTGTACAGCGAAAGAGTGCAGGGAGGATTGGGTAACAAATCTGCTTTTGGTTTTGTTCAGAAGAATGACTGATTTTCCCCAGGCTGACACTTGACAGCCAGCACTAACACAAGTTTTGGAGGTGTTCCTAATGAGTCTGTGTACTTTTGTAAGGGAGAGTCTAGGGTCAGTCATGACCCGCTAACACATTTTTAAAGGTGTTAAACTGTTTCTACGCTAGGTACAAAATCATGTTTAAATTAATGCTAACTAACATGTCTTTCAAAGAAACCTATTTTCATAGCCTGTAAAAAGCCAGGACATTTAAAAGATGATCTAATTTAGATTCTGAACAGCTATAAGGTGTTGGTTAAAACAAGGTGGGAATCTTTAACCTAAACATTATTTTAGCCCACTCTGGGAGTAAGTTAGACTAACTTAGACTCCATTACAATTGGTAGACTAGGTTCAAGTAAGAAAGTCTAAATCAATGTAAGGAAATCTAACTTGCATCCTCTTCTGTATCACATCTATGTTTGGTCCACTATATTAAACATGTTTGCATATTACATTTATATGATTAAAGAAACTTACTGGCATTTTTTTTTAAATAAGTAGTGAGACCCTGACAATTATGCCATGGAAGATACTGTTTGTTTTCTGTCTTACAATTAACTCTGTACTTTTTTTAAGAAAATCATGTTGTCTCTAAACTGCCCAATAGCACATATTAAACTGTTGTACAGTAACTTTCTAGTGAAATAATCACAGATAAGAAATTAAAGGGACACAAATTTAGCCCCAATTTTCTTATTTAAAAAAGCTTGTATAAAAGAAGCGTGTATAAAACTTAAAGCCAAGAGAAATATATTCATGGTATTTAAATATTCCCATGGAAAGAGCATGACTTTATAACATATAAATATTCCCTTTCTATGTTTACAACCTATGTATTACAGCATTCAGAACCTGTAAATGAAATTGACAAAAAACTGATAATAGCTTGAGTTAACTTTAACTATTTAAAAAGCAAAAAAGTTAGAATACCTTTTATTTGAAAAAGAAAATATTTCATTTAAGAAATGTATTAAGAAAATAAATATTTTTTCATTTAATTTTTAACTTGATGTTGTAGCTTTAATCTTTAATTTTTTAAGTAGCATTCTTTTCCCAATTATTTCTATGTCATGATGACTGATTTTCAGTACCCCAGTTATCCAAAATCCAACATAAAAATAACTAAAATTCAGGTATGCTAACTAGAAATAATTGAAGTAGTGAAAAAAAACCTAAATCTACTAAAATATTTCCATAATTCCTTTATTTTATATTATGAAAATTAGCAGGTATAGCTTGCATTTATACTGATTGGTGGAACTAGCAAATCTACATGTGCTTTGCAAGAATTATATTCAATTCTCATTTCCCAATACTTAGGGCAACTAACAATTTTTATATTTGTTATATATGCAGCGTTGTTGTAGCCATGTTGGCTCACCCATCTTGTCTCTCTGTATTTGTTATGATAATTTATTGATTCATTACTGATAATAGTAATACATTGCACTTATATAGTGTTTTTTCAAGCATAAATCTCAAAGTCCTTTACAAAAACACCGAAACATCATTAGCCCCACTGTACAGATGAGGAAACTGAAGCACATACTTTTTAAGTGGATTTTTTTCAGGATCACATGACAACTCAGCGTCAGAGGAGGGACAACAAACCATGTCTCCAGAGTTCCAGTCCTATGCCCTGCTACTGAACCACATTGTTCCTTTTAAAAAAAAAAAAAAAAGCTACGCACATTCTGATTAATTCAAAATGATTGCCCAATAGTGATTTTGATGTTTTAAAAGTGTGCATGGTGAACTGGGATAATTTAGCCCTATTATCATCTACTTCTATAGCAGATCTCTGGGACAGCAGCAGACATTGGCCTGCTAGGAGACACATAGGGTGCATTCAAGAAACAATGTAAAATTTCTCTGAGTAGTCCCTTGAGTAGTGTACTACAGTGATGATACTTCTAAAACTTAGAAGTAAGTAAGCAGAACATACATGTGCTTCTAGAGACTGTTTCTTGTTCCCTATCCCAATGCTTTCTTGTACTTTCTGTAATTTGACATGTTGAAGAATACTTAATTTATCAGATCACATAAATATTCAAAAGGAGTGGACTAAGCTAAGACTTGCCCGCCTTAAAGATTGTTGTACCCTGCCAGAGTGGAGCTCTGCCGCTACTGTATGCGAGTCCTGTCTTGTTTAGATTATAGGTCCACTTTTCTTTATACCAGTGAAATGTCTCAATATCTTTCAGCAGGTGTACCATCCCAACCTGTGGTTGTAGATACCCAATCTGCTTAGTATATAAATGCACCATAAAAACCCAGGAGGAATCAAGTAAATAGAAAAGCACAGATGCATTACTCAGAATTACAACCCAAAATAGACTGTAAAGTGTAGAACCATCATTGTTTTTGTTCATTTGTTTTTATTCTTGATCATCAAGAGAATATCTGAAAAAGATCTGATTGCAAACCACTTGGGAATCATATATTTTAATGGGTTCCCTGTGTAGTGTGCAATTCCTATAGATATTCCTATCCAATCTTTGTTAGGGTCAGAGTGGCATTCTTTAAATTAATTAATATTTAAAAGAATTGCAGTAGAACCTCAGAGTTATGAACACTAGAGTTAAGAAACTGATCGGTCAACCACATAGCTCATTAGGAACCGGAAGTACGTAATCAAGCAGCAGCAGAAACAAACAAACATACAAAAAAGGAAATACAGTACAGTACTGAGGTAAACATAAACTTCTAAAAAATTAAAGGGAAAGGTTTAAAAGAAAGATTTGAGAAAGTAAGAAATTGTTTCTGTGGTTGTTTCGTTTAAATTAAGATAGTTAAAAGCAGCATTTTTCTTCTGCATAGTAAAGTTTCAAAGCTGTATTAAGTCAACGTTCAGTTGTAAACTTTTAAAAGAACAGCCCTAACATTTTGTTCAGAGTTATGAACATTTCACAGTTATGAACAACCTTCATTTAAATGTAGCACATGGGACTTTGGGACTCAAGCAAAATCATGGTATCAGAGGAGGAATGTAATATGTTTGAGTACCAAAAAACAGCTTGCACTTTTTCAATTATCCAAAGTCTGTGGTTAATTTTATGATCCCCTTGGGACCAAGGCTGCCTGGGTATTTTAATAACAGTCCATTCCTCATTCAAATACATTTCACAGATTGTCTATGACATGAGTACTTTTCTGTTTATAATCTTTCAGGCTGCTCTTGTTTATAAGTATGTAGTAGCTTTCTGAGGAAATAAAGTTAACCATTCCCTTGGGAAGACTGTCTCATTGAAAAAGGCTAATTGTGGTCCAATCACATATCCTCCCATTTTGTGGTAAACCCAGGACAAACAGCTACAAAGGGGTGGGGGGGTGGTAGTAATTAGTCCCAGGGGGTTGAAAGGCCTCTACCAATCCACTGAAGAGAAAGAACCTTGGGGAAATAAGGTTCAGCTGGAAAAGGGGTTACTAGGGAACTACTTAGGTTCAGTTGGCTTCAACTGCTTGTGACCTTTTTAAACCCTCCCCAGTGTGGAGGGGGGGGGGGTGAGAGAGTGAGAGAAGCTGGGAAGCTGCCAGTAGGCTGGGTGCAGCGAGACCCTGAACCCTCCCAGGACGGACGGACGGAATGCTGCACTCCCTCCCCGGAAGGGAAGGAAAACAAGCACAAGGGACTGACTGGAGAACGGAATAGCTGGACCCTGTGCTACTGGTTAAGGATTTGCCTTGCTTGAGCCTGTGTCTCCAAGGCTAAAAAGGACTGAACCTGCCGAGGAGAAGAAGGTACTTTGCCACAGTTTCCATTAGAAATAAATATTGATCCTACTCAGCAGACCATGTTGATAATTTTGCAAATGATGATCAAATGAGGTAATTATTTTTCCCAAGAATTTGGGACTCAAATAGCAAGGATGTTTCCTGAAAACAAACTATTTGAGCAATAGCAAATGAATCCCATCCCTCCATTTTCCTGCCCCTTTCCTGCCCTCCAAAACCCCTCGATGTTAGCAATCTAAGGCCCCAATCGTGCAAACTCTTATGAATATGTGTAATCTTACTACTGCGAGTAGTGCCATTGATGACTGTAGTAAAGTTAAGCACACCCACAAGTATTTTTAAGATCAGAGACTAAGAGTATGTCTACACAGCAAAGAAAAACCTGCAGCTGGCCTGTGCTGTGTTCACCGCTGCAGCTCTGGGACCTTTTCATTCCACAGGCCCTAGAGCCTGGGCTCCAGTCTGAGCCCATAAGTCTACAGAGCAATGAAACAGCCCCAGAGCCTGAGCCACGTGAGCCCGAGTTGGCTGGCACAGGCCAGCTGCGGGTTTTTCTTTGCTGTGTAGACATACCCTAAGAAACCTACCTATTCTTTTGATATCCGAGGACTTGTCTAGATGGTGAATTGGTACACAGCAAGCTGGGGTGTAAATGAACAGTACGTAAGCATGCTGTACATTAACTGGCCATATGGACCCTGCTACCAAGCTAAAAGCTCCTTAGTGTGCTGTTTAAAATGGGAGCAGGTCAAGGCCCATTCGGGAACAGTTAATGGATGGTATCAGGGTCCATGTGGCCAGTTAGTGTGCAACAGTCTAGTGAGCTGTAAATTTCCCCCCAGATTGCTTCACAATAGCTGTCCATCTAAACAAGTCCAAGTGTAATTTTCCCCTTATGATAAAGTGAGGTATGCATACACATCACAGGGAAAATAGACCCCCTCAGTTTGATATATTCATTGTCTGAAAGAAAAAGTAAAGTAAGAAGCATCAAATGTAAACTGCTCAGTTTTGACTTTGCTAGCGGGCGCATCAGCAATATTGCATGCCTCTGACAACAGATTGATGAAGAGAAATTGCATCTTCACTAGAATTCTGGCATTTGATATAGGGGAGGACTGAAGTGACAATAGGAACAGCAGATGGAGGACGACTTCAGTGTCATTAACTAAATTGTGAACAAGTGCTGCGATTTAAAATAATTGTTTCTCTGTTCGTATGATAAAAGGATTGCTGAAGATTTTCTCAGACACAGACAACCAGGAATGCTACAGCTTAATATGGTTTTATTTGTTTCACCTCAAAACTGTCAACCCAAGGCTGACCTAGACATCTAGTAACAGAATAATATACTGCCATGATAGGGATCTAAGTTCATGACCAAGATTGGTAACTTGCTCCCTGGTGTGTTATGGCTTGGAAAACTAGAGAGGCAATGTGCTTAGCTCCAAGTAAAGATAAAAAGAGGACATGGAACTGCACTGATGACCTCTGGAGAGAGCATCTTCTGGCCACTCTCGGTTGTTAAGATTCCAGTGGTGCAGGACCTTCATGGGTGGGAGGAGAAATAGAGAATAGAAAATCAGGGCTAATCCTAGTGCAGTCCCTAGATAGGGGGACTATGTCAGAGCTGATTCTGTCAACCTTACTCATGCTGAGTAATATCTTACACAGCACTGATTTTAATAAGACTATTAGCAGTGTGAGGTGCTATTCAGCATGAATAAAGATTGGTAGAAATGAGATGAAGGTCTGCAAATTTGCAGACAAAGAGGCAGTCACTTCTGCAAAACCCTACAAAATGGAGAGGGAATGAGAGATTTAAATTCTGCTCTTTGACTAGAATCATTGCAGAAATAGGTGGGTCTTGTGATGCATTCCATCTGCCCCTTTCAATTATGCTTCTACTTAGGCTAAAACCAGACATAAGAAATCATTAGCAACCATGTCCTCAACCAAACTGTCATCAAAACTGGGAAAGAGAATGCTAAAACAACTGGCAAAAAACTGGAGAGTGACTCCCACAGATGCAGCAGCTGAGGCGGCAAAAACTCTGGCAGGAGACATTTCTAACACTTGAATGATTGAAAAGATAATTGCAGAAATTACCAAAAACCTAACAAACACCATAGAGGTAAAACTTGAAAGACTTGAATCTAAAATTACCGCATGGTGCTTTGTTAACAATCCAGTAATTAATTGGAAGGAGCAGGCATTTCACACTGGTGAGATGGCAAGAACACTGAACCCAGCGTATGTCAGGAAATATTAAACTGACTGTGAAGAGTACTCTTTATTTGGAATCCTGTCCTGGACACATTTCTGGCTGGTCCTCATGGCTCCTCCTGCTGTCAGTTTCTTCAGTGCAGCTCCATTTGAGGCAGTCCTTCCTCCTGACAGTCTAAATAATCAAAAATTCTAGAAATGGCTATTCCACACATCATATTGCTTTCAGTGGTTGGCATGAAAGCAACCTATGCCCTGTTTTCTCTCATTGCGTCCATTTCCTCTCCCTCTCACTAGTACACAAGTTCAATGTAGACCTGAGGTTTGGTTACAGTGGTGACCGCTCTGCACATTTTACTGCACTATAAATGCAGAAGCTTCTTTGCAGTGACGCCCTGATTCAAGAAAGCATCCCTACTCGGGAAAGCACTTATGTACATTCTTAGCTTTGAGTATGTACCTAAGTGTGATCCTGAATGGGGATGGACTTAAGAACATATGTAAATGTTTTCATGCTCAGGGCCTTAGTACTGAACAAATATTGAGTTCTGGATGTGGCATTTAGATGCCTAATGTTATCTCTGTTCCCCTAAAAACCAACCCAGGGTCACACTTGTATTAGTTTTGTTATGATGCCACTGTTGGGTCAGATAGAAAAGAGATGGAGCTTATTCACACACGCACACATTCACTCATGCACCCACACACTTACCCAGGCGGAGAGTTACCGGAGACAGCATGGAGACCGAGGAGCCGAAGCATGGTAGATCTGGTGTGTCTGCCTGCGGTCACGAATCCAGGCTGCTGAGCAGGTCAAGGAGCAGCAGCTGCTTGTGTGCATGGCTGCTTCTTTTTTCTGGAACTGGGCAGCTCCTGTCACGTACACTGAGTTTTCCTTCTGTGTCCATCACCGAGAAGCATTCCCGGACCAGTTCCTTTCATGCATACCAGGTTGTTCTTCTCTTTACAGCACTTCGTGATTGCCTTTTCAGGGCAGATTATATCAGACACATCTGGCTCCTGTCTCTGGGCTCCTTTCTCCTTGCAACTCCTCTCCGCCCAGTCCCACATACTCTCCCTTGTTCACACTCCCTCGTTCACACTCTCTCTGAGGGATGGGATATTACAAAGCTTGGAAGTTCATACAAGTGGTAACTTGAAAAGGTTACAGAGCTTGCGAAGGTTACAAAACTTAAAAGGCTATGCCAACAATAACTGAAGTTATAAAGTCTGCGAAAAGGTTGCAGAATTTAATGATACCAAGTATGAGAGGGGTAGCTTTGTTAGTCTGAATCTGTAAAAAGCAACAGAGGGTCCTGTGGCACCTTTAAGACTAACAGTGCTCCAATACTTCTGTTAGTCTTAAAGGTGCCACAGGACCCTCTGTTGCTTTTTAATGATACCGTTACAGATCTTACAACTGCATTTGAGTGGGGGCTTTACATAACACCTAACTGCCCCTTTAGGAGCATAAGTGCAAAACTGAGATCCTCAGAACCCCTGCCATCTGCTGCCTAACCCTGTAGGTCTGTTTCTGCCAGTGGACATACTCTGAGCTGCCTGACAGAGCCAGATTAACTTTTTGTGGCCCTTTTGCCAAACATATTTGTGGGCCCCCATGGGGCAAGGTGCAGGGGGGCAGGATGGTCAGTCTCCGGAGTGCCCCCAGCCCATGCTTCAATGAGCCACAGTGCGGCGGGAGCAGCCCAGCTCTGCACAGCCCAGCAGGAGGGCACTGTTTACAAACCTGCAGCTGCCAGACACACACTGGCCTGCCCAGCCCTGTACTGCCAGCATGCCCCTTCCCCTTGAGGGTGGGCCTGAACCACACCCCCCCCCTGCCCAGTGCCCTACTCTTATGTCCAGTGCCCCTTGCCCAGAGACCTCCACCACAGATCTCTATGCCCAGCCCCCACCTTTCCCAGAGACCTCCCCCGCTGGCCTCCCACCACAACTGCACAGCACCCTGCACACCACACTGCTTGCCCAGTGCCCCCCGCCCATAGACCTCCCCACTGCCTACCACCTTCCTCACAGTCCCACCATCACAGCTGCACAGCACCCCATATTCCTGAGGGGATTCTGCATCAAAAAATTAAAAATTCTGCACATAATATTTTAAAATTCTGCAAATTTTATTTGTCAAAAATAAATGTGGAAGCTCTAACATGGCAGGCGGGAGCACAGGCCTCTGGTTGCATGGAGGTGGGAGATTACCCTGCAGCCTCTCTGCACCCCACCCCGGGACAGGGACTCGGCAGTGAGGCCACACCTGACCCTGACACAGTGCAAGGGCCAGGCCTGCCCCAGAAACACCCTGGGGCCCTGCCTCCCTGTGCCAGGTGCACCAGGTGTGAGTGAGTAGGCTCAGCCTGGCAGCAGGATACAAGTGCAGCGGACTTAGTGTGGGGGGATCCAGGTGGGGGTAAGCATTGTCTATGGGGCAATCTGGGTATGGCAGCTCAGTGGGAGATCTGGATGCAGAAAAGCTCATTGGGGGGTTGTAGGGGCAATGGGACTACAGGGATCCAGGTGAAGGTGTTTGGGGCTCAGTGCGGGGGAGGGGTCTAGAGGCAGGGGAGGCGGGGTTCATTTGGGTGGGAGTCCAGGTTCAGGTGGTTAGGGCTCAGTGGGGAACGTGTCTGGGGGGGCTCATCGGGGCCTCGGGAGCTCGGAGGCTCCAGCGGGGCTGGGGGCTCAGGGGCACCGGCGGGGCCAGGCCGGGGACCGGGCCGGGGGCTCAGGGGCCGGGCCGAGGGCCGGGCCGGGGACCGCAGTACTGGGTGGGCCGGGGGTGGTGGGCCGGGGGCCGGGCCCGGGGCCGGCACCCCAGGGCCAGGGACAGCCTGGGCCGCGCCTCCTCCCCCCACACTCCCCCTTACCTGCTTCAGGCTTCCCGCGACTCAAATGTTCACGGGAAGCAGGGGAGGGGGTGGAGACTTTGGGAAGGGGGCGGGTTGGGGTGGGGAGGGGGCGGGGCTGGGGCGGGGCCCCGTGGAGTGTCCTCCTTTGGGAGGCACAAAATATGGTAACCCTACCAGTGCCCCCCACAGACCCTCCAGAGACCCACTCCCCCACACCCTTCCTGCTCCCCAACCACACTCACTGGCCTGCTGGAAGTGACTATGTCCAGGCATGGGCTGAGCCCGCAGCACTGCTGGGGCTGGTCAGGGATCCCTCTGGCCCCTTGGAAGCGGCACAACCAGCCTGAACAGAGCTGGCCTGCTCCATCCAGGCTCCCTCAGGACCCACATGCTTGGAGGGGCTCCCGGCCCAGCCCACCACTCATGCCCCAAGGGTTAGGCGGAAGAGGGAGGGTGAAGAGGAGTGAGCGGTGGGTGGGGCCTTGTCCGGGCAAAACCCTGGCAGAGCGGCTTGGAGAGGTGGAGCCACAGTTTGGACACCGGGGGCCCTTCTGTGTGTGGGCCCGGCACCATGGAGCCACTGGCACCATAGTAAACCTGGTACTGCTGAATCCTGACTCCACCATGCAGCTCAGTGCCTAACTCCTAAGCCCCAGTGGAATTCACAAGGTGGGTATTCCTCCCACCTACTGTGCCTGACAGCCCAATCTAGTAGATGTGATCACAGGTTGCTTTAGAGCATATCTAGTGTGTTGAGCATTACACAAAACACAGCCAGAGGAGGAGCCCACCCATCCCCTTATAACCTGTAGCTCAATGGTTAGAGCACTCACGAGACTGAAGAAGACCTGGTGCCATATACCCATACTGCCTGATGTGAAGCAGAGATTTGAACCCAGGTCTTCCACGTGCTTGGTGAGGGCTCTAATCGCTGGGATATCAGGTGTAAGGGGGCACTACCACCTCCTCTGTGTGTGTGTTGTTGGCGGTGGTTTTTTTTTTTTTCTTTTTTTTTTGCAGTAGAGCAGATGTGGCTTTCTCTTAACTCCAATAGAGGGTTCACAGCTGTGAATCCAGAGTAGAAGTAGGTGTCTCCCTCCAGCCTGGAGTTAGACACCTTACTCCCTTTGAAGGGTGGGGCATAAGTCACCCCCCTCTCCTTGGAATTTCCTATGGCTAGTTTAAACGGCTTCTTGCTCGGTGTCCTGGCTTCTGGGAATCCCATTTTTTTAGTCACCCAACTCTCTGCAGGCATTGTATAGGAAGCCTGAACATCTAAGTCAGGGTTGTGAATTACACTCAGAGGTAGGGTCTCTAAACGTTAGGTGTTGCAACATTCAGCCTAAGTTCCCTTACCCTAGCACTTTTCTTTCAGCAGCTGACAGGATTGAGCCCTAAGCACTGAGGGTGGGGGAGCAGGGAGGAGTATGCATATATTAAACCATAAGAAAGCTCTACTGACAATACAAACCCCATCCCCCAATCCTGTACAGTACTAAAGAAAGAACTCAGCCAGTGGTCAAGGTTATATAAAACAAAATTTCTTTCCTGTCAGCTACTGCATATGTGCTCAAAGCCTTGGAGAAAAAACCTTCTGTAACAAAGAACCTAGAGAAAAAAATACCAACCTGTAATAAAAAGTTCTTCAGATGCAATGCTTATGTTATTTGTACTGGAAACTTTAATTGTCACATAACCAGGCTTCAACCGCCAAACAAACAGGGCTACATACCAAAAGAACAAGGAAAACCAAATCCCCCAGTTAGATTGTGCAGATTTTTGAAGAAAAGAAACCCCCACAGAATCATTTTTTTTAACATTTCATTCTCCTGTTTATGCAGTGTATTTGAGTATCAAATATTTCTTAGTCTGAAGCAATCTGATATAAAAATAATCTATTTGCAAAGCTAGGAAATATTGGTACATTAGCCACAGAGGCACAGATAAAAATATTTATTTACAAGACTAAAGTGCTCGTATAACTTACAACTTCATGATCCCTTTTTCAAACCAACATATGTTTGTATATAAAATTTATTAAAGACAAACACAGAAATATCTTGAATCAAACAAGAATGATGACACCTCTCTTTCTTCTCGCCTGTTGTAGGAAGACCATAATGTTTGGAGGAGACATACTATCTTTTGCCCCACACAATCAAATGAAAACCTGGAAGCACAAAGAACACTTAAGAGCAAACAACAGCAAAAGAAAGAAAAGGAAGATTACAAAGTAGAATGTGAAAACATCAGCAAACATGATTTATGCTCTATAAAAACATACCATATATACTCATTTATAAGCTATTTTTTTTTTTTTTTTAGTAAAAAGGGGAAGCGTCAGAGGAGGTGGTCGGCTTATGAACAGGTATAGAGAGGGGGACAGGTGGGACACAGCCCACCACCCCCTATAGAGGGGGCAAGGAGAGGTAGCACAGCCAGAAGGGAAGAGGCAGGGCCAGAGTATCTCCTCTTCTGGCCGCACTGCTCTCCCCCCAGCCTCCGAAGCAGTTGTAGCTCCGGGGCTGGCAGGTTGCAGCCGCGCTGCCCGGCCTACTGGAGCAGCTCTGGCCAGGCCAGAAACATCCATCCCTGGCCCGCCCCAGCTAAAGTGGGAAGGGATGGAGAGAGTGTGAGGGTCCCGGGCTAGGTATGGGACAGGGAGGGGTTACATGGGAAGGGGTCATGTGGGGGGTGGTCACTGGGATGGTCCCCTGACACCCAGCTTCTCCCCCCAAAAAAAGTTTCCCCACCAGTTGCTATCCAGGCCCATCAGGGGAAGTGGCTGGACGCTTGAGGTAAACAAACCGTCTCGGCCCGCCAGCAGCTTATCCTGATGGCCTGGGAGCCAAAGTTTGCCAACCCCTGAATTATAGGGTTGGCTTATGAATGGGTCATAAAAAATTGCCATTTTTACTTATCCATATTGGGGGGGGTTAGCTTATAAATGAACCAGCTTATGATCGAGTATATATGGCACTTAAAATGTTGGGGTAAGTTAGACTCCTTTGTGTTTCAAAAGCACAGCATAATTTTACTTTTGTTAAGCCCAAATATTAGCAGTAAATGCTTTTAATAGTAATGACCCCCAAAACTGAATGTGTTCTCTTGCTTTGATTTAGTGAATGGGTGAGATTCTGTACACAGGGCTTGCAAGGGAGTTCTTGGAAGACTGTGTTCATCAGTTCCAATGCAGGGGAATTCACCAACAGCTTTTAGGGCTTCTTAATGGCACCTTGGCCCTTTTACTGTCAGACCCCTAACTTACTGTCAGCCAGAGCAGGGGTAAGTATCTCACCCAATGGGAATTTAGCAGTTGAATTTAATGGAAGCAGGATGTAGTCTGAAATAACTAAGTGTACAATCTTAAAAATAATGACTTGGAAGTACCAGTGGAAATAATAGAAATGTTGAACACATAAAAAAAAAATTCTCAGGAATTACATATTTCATCCTATGGAAAGAAAGATGTAGTAGAAATTGAATATATTACCACACACATAAACACACACACACACACACCTCCCAACGCATAACTACGTTAAAAGACCATTATTAAGGTTACAAAGTCAATCACTCAAAAGTTTGGAACCAGCATTGAGGTTGCCTGTGTAACCTTAATGCATCCCCCTTTTGTTGCATTTCAATACAGTCTTTACTTATATGGCCACATACTCTTTTTTTCCACAGGGCCCCTACCTCATTCAATGCACAGAATGTATGGTGCTCAATTAATCAGCAGCTATTCTATATTTTGTTTTCTCCTCATTTTTCAGGCCTTATTTATTGCACACTATCCAAAACCTGCTCTGAAGACAAAATAATTAATTCATCATGCTCTTTTCTATGGCACTTATTACTATAGTAAATGAGTGTTTCACAACCATTAATTAAATTATTTTCACAATACCCTACAGGGTATTATTCTCCCCATTTTACAGATGGAGAACTGAGGTACGGAGAGGTCAAGGCCAAAATTTTGAGTGTTCAATCTGAGACACCTAGGACTTGATATTTTCTGAGTACTTAGCATGATATATCACTTTACCTGATCAAAGCACAGCTCCCATTGACCAGCTGCAGCTGTAAGTACTGAGCATTTCAGCAAATGGACCTCAGGGTCTCAAATCAGAACACCCAGAAAATGAGCAACACACAATTAGTGACCACATGTGAAAAGTTTCGTTTAAGTGAGTTGAGGCACTGGTCCTGTGGAAAAATTGTATGTGATTATGTAGTTAGAGTGTATAATAATGCCTATGCAAAAGGGGACCATACTAAGCTTAACTTCACTTAACTTAATAATGTTATTTTAATGCAGTTTTTGTGTGTAATTTCCAAGGTTTTATAAAAAAACAAAAAAAAAAAAAAAGAAAAAAGGCAAACTGAAAAAAAAAATCCATTATAACATAAGAACATAAGAAAGGCCGTATCGGGTCAGACCAAAGGTCCATCTAGCCCAGTATCCTGTCTACTGACAGTGGCCAATGCCAGGAGCCCCAGAGGGAGTGAACCTAACAGGCAATGATCAAGTGATCTCTCTCCTGCCATCCATCTCCACGCTCTGACAGACAGAGGCTAGGGACACCATTCCTTACCCGTCCTGGCTAATAGCCATTAATGGACTTAACCACCATGAATTTATCCAGTTCTCTTTTAAACTCTGTTATAGTCCTAGCCTTCACAACCTCCTCAGGTAAGGAGTTCCACAAGTTGACTGTACGCTGCGTGAAGAACTTTCTTTTATTTGTTTTAAACCTGCTGCCTATTAATTTCATTTGATGACCCCTAGTTCTTGTATTATGGGAATAAGTAAATAACTTTTCCTTATCCACTTTCTCCACATCACTCATAATTTTATATACCTCTATCATATCCCCCCCTTAGTCTCCTCTTTTCCAAGCTGAAGAGTCCTAGCCTCTTTAATCTCTCCTCATATGGGACCCGTTCCAAACCCTTAATCATTTTAGTTGCCCTTTTCTGAACCTTTTCTAGTGCCAGTATAGTTTTATGTAGTATATATTATGTAGTATCATATTGACACCTACATGGGTTATCAGCAGGATTCAACCATTTAACTCCACCTCATAGACCTCTGTCACTTGAGCTAACAGAGTAACTGATAACAGTAACAGGTTGTCATCCTATGTGTACACCAGCACTAAAGGTGGAGGAAACACTTTGCCAGTGAGTTTCACAGATGTTTGTTGATAGCAGAGGAATGGGGAGACTCAGGAATCTTGGCTTCTGATCCAGGCTCTTGAGGTGAGTGTGCTTTTAGATATCTTTAAATACAGTCCAAAATCTAAGGCACTTATCCTGAAGTTATATCATCTTACTCTCCTTAGAGACCAATTTAATTGGTTAACAATGTTAATAGCAAAAATATAGCAGAAAAGTTTGCCATGATCTTTTCCAGGTTAATAGACTGTGAACAAGCATGAAACCTGAAACTAAGGTCAAATCCAGGACAACCTAGAGGGTGGGGATGATGGTACAGTTTGCTACAGGTACCCTGTTTGAGAGGCCCCTCAAACCAAATAGAATCATAGAATATCAGGGTTGAAAGGGACCTTGGAAGGTCATCTAGTCCAATCCCCTGCTCAAAGCAGGACCAATTCCCAACTAAATCATCCCAGCCAGGGCTTTGTCAAGCCTGACCTTAAAAACCTCTAAGGAAGGAGATTCCACCACCTCCCTAGGTAACGCATTCCAGTGCTTCACCACCCTCCTAGTGAAAAAGTTTTTTCCTAATATACAACCTAAACCTCCCCCACTGCAACTTGAGACCATTACTCCTTGTTCTGTCATCTGGTACCACTGAGAACAGTCTAGATCCATCCTCTTTGGAACCCCCTTTCAGGTAGCTGAAAGCTGCTATCAAATCCACCCCCCCCCCAATTCTTCTCTTCTGCAGACTAAACAATCCCAGTTCCCTCAATCTCTACTCATAAGTCATGTGCTCCAGCCCCCTAATCATTTTTGTTGTCCTCTTTCCAATTTTTTCACATCCTTCTTGTAGCATGGGGCCCAAAACTGGACACAGTACTCCAGATGAGGCTTCTCCAATGTTGAATAGAGGGGAATGATCACATCCCTCAATCTGCTGGCAATGCCCCTACTTATACAGCTCAAAATGCCGTTAGCCTTCTTGGTAACAAGGGCACACTGTTGACTCATATCCAGCTTCTCGTCCACTGTAACTCCTAGGTCCTTTTCTGCAGAACCGCTGCCTAACCATTCGGTCCCTAGTCTGTAGCAGTGCATGGGATTCTTCCATCCTAAGTGCAGGACTCTGCACTTGTCCTTGTTGAACCTCATCAGATTTATTTTGGCCTAATCCTCTAATTTGTCTAGGTCCCTCTGTATCCTATCCCTACCCTCCAGCATATCTACCACTCCTCCCAGTTTAGTGTCATCTGCAAACTTGCTGAGTCCACGCCATCCTCCAGATCATTAATGAAGATATTGAACAAAACCAGTCCCAGGACCGACTCTTGGGGCACTCCGCTTGATACTGGCTGCCAACTAGACATGGAGCCATTGATCACTACCAATTGAGCCCGATGATCTAGCCAGTTTTTTATCTACCTTATAGTCCATTCATCCAGCCCATACTTCTTTAACTTGCTGGCAAGAATACTGTGGGAGACCATAACAAAAGCTTTGCTAAAGTCAAGGAATAACACGTTATTAGCATTGCAAGCTTGTGCAAGGGGGTCACAGCATCACTTCCTCCCCTCCATCTCCATCAACTAAAACCCCAATGCAATGTTATTTCTTTTTTTAAAGATATTCTGAAGTACTACCACAAATTAATGAGATTGATGTAGGAATTACTGGATAAAATTATGTGGACTGTGTTATACAGAAAGTCAGATGATTCCTCTCGTCCATTCCGGCCTTCAAATGTATGAATCTACTGGAAGGAACTTTTTTCACTCTGTAGTATATTGGTGATGGCTGAGGCAGAGGTTAGGTTAATATGTTTATCTAACTAAGAGAAATAACTTGGAAACATAATATTGATGTTTCTGTATGTAGATTGGCTGTAATTTCTGTCACAGGAAAAACAGAATCCTAGGAGAACGGAACCCGGCCCCCAGTGCATATGCTTGTATGTATGCATATAGGATGACTTTATTCAAGCAATCATTACTTATTATTGAGGAATAGCAAAATAATTTCTGAATCCCCAACAAGTTTTTTCATAGCTGGCTGATACAAAATAACTGCAGCTCAAGGTTACTGCTTCTATTTTCAAAGGGTTTCTTCTTTTCATGAATACACAATTTTTTCCAAGCTCAACTTCTGAATGCCTTTTTTTCCTTCCAATTCCACCATGCTTTAGACATTATTCATATCTCTGTGGAGCGAGCAGAGAGCGACCAAGTCACCTGCAGGGGAAAAAAAGAGTTTCATGATATGCAGAAAAGCATATTTTATTCTGTAAAAGTGCATAACACATTTACTCCCTTCTTGCACTATATCATAATCACAAAACCAGTGATTTATTTTATTTTATTTTTTTATGATTAGGGCCTTTTAACATTAGACTTCTTTCTACTGGAATGGATTAGCATCACTGTCACTGAGAATGGGACTATAAGGTCATAATGTTCAAAAATAAATTCTGCAAAGGAAATATGATATTATGGCACCACATGCTACAGTCATTATAGTCGTTGTTGGGTTTTTTTACTCTTTCTTAATCAACCCTCTTTTTCAGGCATTGTATGACTAAGCCTATAAATCCACTGTGTGCTGAAATTTCTCAGACAAACGCTCTTAACCTAGACGTAATTTGTTAAAATCTTTTTGGAATTAAAAACAAACATGTATAATATGTGTGTACTTCTCAAGTTATGGGAGAACTAATGTAGTCAAATATAGTTTTATTTTAATTTATATTTTGTGTTGAGATCTATATGTGGTGTAGTAAACCAAAACAAGTTTTGGATTTTTTTTCTAGTGATTTTTTATATAGTCTAGTAACACTTGAAACATGCAGTTTTGCTAGAGCTGAATATTGGTCCAATCCTGTAAGACATTGAGTGCCTACCGTAAGATATCACTGAGGTTAAGAGTTTAGCAAGATTCTTAAATATATAACACGAATATCCAGAGTTACAATAGTAATTATTAAAAGAAATAAACTTGAGCTTTGGAAAGGATATAAACCCACAGAAAGTCATAGAGTTTAAGGACAAAAGGGACCACTAGATCATCTAATTTGATCTCCCGTATGTCACAGGACACCAACACCACCCAGTACCCATACACTAAACCCAACAACCAAAATGAGACCAAAATATTACAGCCCACAGGAGATTAGACTATTATGTGCCACAGGTAGAGAATAGGAGGGACTGATGTACACTGTTGCTAAAAGCCTCCTAAATTGCGGGAAAATATTAAGTGGCATAAATCAACCTCCAACTCTGGGGGGTTAGGGCTAGGAAGGAAGTTTCCCTGGAGGCAGGGTATCCCATGGCTGCTTGCAGTAGGTTTTCTTGCATTCTCACTGAAGAATGAAGAAGCTGTCATTGTTGGTGACAGGATATTGGACTAGACGGACTGCTATTGTGGTCCTATGGTATCTTGTGGGAATGAATTCAAAAGACTAATTGTTCACTGTGTGAAAACATATTTCCTTTTGTCAGTTTTAAATTTGCCACCTTTCAATTTTATTGCATATCCCCTTGTAGAGCAACAGAAATATTTCAACCAGTTAATGCATTTAAAACTAGAAGTGTTTGCTCCAGAACATCAGAAATTAAATCTCTAGCGAGCAAGATCTCAGCATCTACAGAAAAAATGAACTACATTATTGTTAAAAGCTTGATAATTTGGGGTCAATCCTGTTTACCTTGTTCATCTGAAAAGTCCCACTGAAGTCAACATAAGTCAATAAGACTATCCACAAGAATAAGGAAAAAGGATTTGGTCTTTGAAATTAAGCTATTTATTCTTGTAATTTTCCCCATATTAAAGTTTATCTGTAGTTGAACCAATATATACTAAATATCCTGAAACTTTCTCTAGCCTCTGGAGATCATTTAGATAGATTTCATAGACCCAAGGAATCATTAATCTTTTGAATCCACCTCCTCTGAGAGTTTATAAAGATTCACATAAAATGTTTTAAACACTGTATGTTTTCCTCAAAAGAATTAAATAAATTACCTTCTTGGACTCTGATTTCCCCCAATTACCCTCAGTGATTCTTTTTTTTTTTTTCATCAGTCATGCATGTAATCATCCAGCTCATATAATAAAGCCACAGATCAAGTAATGAACTTTTCTACTTTTTCCAATTTTTTCATTTGCATTTAAACCCAATTACAGACTCGCAGAAATTAGAAATGAAAGACTTGTTAGGTCACCTGGTTCATCCACCTCCCTATGCTGTATTGATCTCTACAACTTATTTACACTTGTGAAAGTGAGAGTAAATACAACCAAATCCAAATGGTCTGGAATTTTAAAGCCAGTTTACATTTCTGTGCCATAGATGTAAATAACTATACAAGGGTCAGAGCAGTGGAGTGCTAGGCCCATAAGGAGGGGTTTTCTTTCTGGACCTTAATTATACTGCATTGTTAACCTAGGTTTGTGTAGACCTGTGCTTGTGGACTTATTGTTTCCAAGCCCATGATTGAGCATCTACATTGTGTTGTAAACCTGAGTTAACAGTTGCTGGATCCAGGTCTTACAACCGTGCTAATGCATCTGTACTGCATTATGTAGACCTTTTGACTCGGGTCTTTAGCATGAGCTGCATCCACACTGCAAGATGACAGGCCTTGAACCAGCATCTCAGTGGAACTTGGCCTCAGACCAACCCCCCTTGGTGGGTTCTAGGAGCTGAGATGTGCATGTTTGCTGACCCAAGTCAGACAGATTTGTGTGTGGATGATAGGGGATGTGGGGAGTCTGAGCCCATGTTTATAATGAGGTGTAGACATATCCATAGAGGCTGGTGCACAGGTTGACATTAGGGAAAGGCTATCAGATCCCTAATTATATAAACCCATTAGCTCTAACACCCCTCACAAGTGATATATACTATCATCTAACATCACTTACAAGTATCATAGTGGGGCTGCAATCAACAATNTTACATCAACCTAACTCTGTAAGTGCCTACACTACAATGGAGCTCCCACCAATGTAAGTCGCCCACTACATTGACTTAATAATTCCACCTCTGCAAGTGGCATGGTACTTAGGTCTATGTAGTTATGGTGACACACTGTCTATATAGACACTGTATTACTTATATTGCCTGTAGATTGTCAGCCCCATTGTATCAAGTATCAGAGGGATAGCCGTGTTAGTCTGAATCTGTAAAAAGAAACAGAGGGTCCTGTGGCACCTTTGAGACTAACAGAAGTATTGGGAGCATAAGCTTTCGTGGGTAAGAACCTCACTTCTTCAGATGCAAGAAGACCCATCTGAAGAAGTGAGGTTCTTACCCACGAAAGCTTATGCTCCCAATACTTCTGTTAGTCTCAAAGGTGCCACAGGACCCTCTGTTTCTTTTTACAGATTCAGACTAACACGGCTATCCCTCTGATACTTGATACAATGGGGCTGACAATCTACAGGCAATATAAGTAATACAGTGTCTATATAGACAGTGTGTCACCATAACTACATAGACCTAAGTACCATGCCACTTGCAGAGGTGGAATTATTAAGTCAATGTAGTGGGCGACTTACATTGGTGGGAGCTCCATTGTAGTGTAGGCACTTACAGAGTTAGGTTGATGTAAGCTGCCTTAAATAGATCTAACTTTGCAGGATAGACCAGGCCTTAGACATTTAGGAGTCTAAGTCTACCATCTGTGGGATTATGACTGAACGCCTCTAAATCTAAGTCTTGACTTTCAGTGGGACTTAGGCTCCTAAGGGCCAGAGTTACAATAGTATTTAGGTGCCCAAAGATACAGGTAGGTGACTAGTGGATTTTTCAAAATTGCCGTAAGACTTCTAATGGGAGTTAGACCCCTAACTTGTTTAGGCACTTTTGAAAATCCCACTAGATGCCTATAAGGATATTTAGGCACCTAAATACCCTTGAAAATTGGCCCAAGGTATTTAGGTGCCTAATGCCCTTTGAAATCAATGGGAGGTAGGCATCAACATACCTTTAAAAATCTGCCCTAAGTGCCTAAGTAACCTTGAACATGGGACTTATGATCACTTAAGTGCTTTTGAAAAGTTTATCAGTAAATAGCTTGCCGCACATATATTTGACCAAGCTGTAGTATCACTTTCCAATTCCATTGTGGTCTCTTTCTCAGCATTGCTTAACAGGCTACATAACAAGAATAAATGTTTAAAATCAAACCTTGTCAGCCAAGTGATTACATCTAATATCAGAGTTGGTGAGTGTGATGGATTCCCCAGGGTGCAACCTGGAACTGGAGTACCGCTGAGCCCTCTCTCTTACCAACCTGGACTCCCTCTCATACTGTGACAAGCTGCAAACCACTCCAGGTCCTGCACTTGCACAGACATCCATAGGCAGGGACACATACAGCAGAATTACATGAATGCTTCTCCTGCCACTCATGAACTAACAATAGAGACGCTCCAGCCATTCCCTCAGCTCCCCAGCCTAGGGTCCAAGAGCAGTACTGTTTTGCCCAGGTGACCAGTGTAAGTTTATTACGCAGTATCTCTCTCTTAATGTGGAGAGGACATGAACCAGCTCTTGTTCCTGAGCAGATTTCCTAAGCACTTTATACCAAAACCCACTGTTTTAGGTAAAATATAAAACAGATTTATTAACTATAGAAAGATAGATTTTAAGTGATTATAAGTAATAAGCGTACAGATCAAAGTTGGTTATCTATGAAATAAAAGTAGAATCACAATCTGAGTTCTATAAACTAGACAAGATTTGAATAGGGTGGCCAACTGCCTAATTGCAGAAAACCAAATGCTCTTGTCCACCCTGTTCCCTGCCCCTTCTCTGAGCCCACGCCCCCATTCACTCCATTCCCCCTCTCTCTGTTGCTCACTCTCCCCCACCCTCACTCCCTTTCACCAAGGTGGGGCAGGGGGTTGGCTTGCCGGAGGGGATGCGGGGTTTTGGCTCTAGGAGGGAGTTTGGGTGTGGCGGGGGGGTGGGGGGTGGACACTGGGCTAGGGCAGGGGGTTGGAGTGCGGGAGGGGGTGCAGGCTCTGGGAGGGAGTTGGGTGTAGGAGGGGGTGAGGGGTGCAAGATCTAGGAGGAAGTTTGAGTGTGGGCTCTGGGCTGGGGCAGGGGTTTGGAGTACAGGAGGAGGTGAGGTCCGGCTAGGTGGCACTTACCTCGGGTGGCTCCCAAAAGCAACCTGCACATCCCTCTGGCAGCGGCACTTAGGTGGGGAGATCAGCGGCACTGCCCCTGCTGTTCCCATTGGCCACAGTTCCCGGCCAATGGGACCTGTGGAGTCAGAGCTTGGGGCAGGAGCAGCATGTGGAGATGCCGTGTCCCCCTCCCCAGGACTTCAGGGATGGGATGGCCACTTGCAGGAGCAGCACGGAGCCAGGACAGGTAAGGAGTCTGCCTTACCCCTGCTGCGCCACCAGACTTTTAGCAGTCTAAAAATCTCCTGGTTTGCCTGCTTTTTAAACCCCTACACTTCAATCATCCCGAAAGTCCTGGTTTGGTCTACAATGGTAGAATGAATGAATGAATTTTGCTTTATCAAGTGTGTTCATGTTTTAGATTGGATAAATAAATTAATACATATGCAAAGTTTATCTGAAACTTTAAAATCCTTCCCCATGCTTCAGGGCATCAGTTTATTGGCACTGGAGTCAGGAAGGCCACCCCCCCCCCCCCCCCCCCCCCCCCCCGGTATACTGTAGCACAGTTGGTGTAAATGCTTGATGAGTTTCCCCCCTCCTTCAGGCATTGTACATTGCCAGAGGCTTGGGCTGATCAAGTTTGCAAATCCTATATTCTCAAATAGGCCCTTAAACCCTTATTCTACAATCCTTCTGCCCCCAACAAACTCCTTACACTTTACTACAAGTGTTGTCTTCCTGGGAGTAGAAGACAATTATAGACACTGACAAAATTCTTTCTCTGGCCTATTACCTTCTTCCCTTAGGCAAACCTGGGTTCCCTTTTTCATTTTCATAGACCACTAGCTCATATGCTTCTCTTAATTTGCTATGACACAGACTATGCAACTGTTTTTGGTTTCTGTAGAGCATTTGTGGCTTTGACTTTGCCACTGCTGTATATTTAGGCTTAGATGGATTAGACTTTTATCTGTACATGTTGGTAAATTTCAGTGTCACTGGATACACAAAAAACGATGACAGAATATCTCCATTGATAACACAGATGGGGAAATTACAAAAAAAAAATGCTTCTTGAGAACTTAGAGTTTGATTTACGAATATTTACTTTATAAATGTTGACATTTTGTGTGTTAATGATCATAAAGCTTTAACTATTTGGATCTCAAGGTCTACTGTTATTAAATAATTGTCTGAAATCCCCAAATTTCCCACAAATATGAAAATGTAAATAGATACAAATAGAAAATCAGTATTATCTGTCTTAATTATAAAAACAAATACAAATAAAATTATGCTAAGCCTATGTAAGTTCTGTGCAGGACACTGAGTTTTCCTACTTCCTTCCTTCCTTCCTTCCTTCCTAAAATGAAACAAAAGAGTCCCATTCTGACTTTGGAATGAGGTTGGAACCATAACCACTAGGAACAGTCTACATCTAACTCACCAGTTAGGAATACTTCCATAACTGGAATAACAGAAACTTGGTGGGGTAACTCACATGACAGGAGCACTGTCATAGATGGGTATAAACTAGGAAGGACAGGTGGGGGAGAAAAGGGGCGGAGTTGCACTGTATGTAAGAGAGCAGTATGATTGCTCAGAGCTCCAGTATGAAACTGGAAAAAAGCCTGTTGAAAGTCTTTGGTTTAAGTTTAGAGGTGAGAGCAACAAGGGTGATGTCATGGTGGGCATCTGCTATAGACCACCAAACCAGGAGGATGAGATAGATGAGGCTTTCTTTAGACAACTAACAGAAGTTTCCAGATCAGAGGCCCTGATTCTCATGGGGAACTTCAATCACCCTGATATCTGCTGTGAGAGCAATACAGCAGTGCAGAGACAATTCAGAAAGATTTTTGGAGAGTGTTGGGAACAATGTCCTGGTGCAAGTGCTGGAGGAACCAACTAGGTGCCATGCTCCTCTGGAGCTGCTGCTCACAAACAGGGAAGAATTGACAGGGGAAGTAGAAATGGGTGGCAACCTGAGCAGCAGTGACCATGAGATGGTTGAATTCAGGATCTTGACTAAAGGAAGAAAGGAGAGCAGCAGAATACGGACCCTGGACTTCAGAAAAGCCAACTTTGACTCTCTCGGGGAACTGATGTGCAGGAACCACTTGGAGGCTGTCAAGGCTGTATCCCCACTTTGAACTTTAGGGTACAAATGTAGGGGCCTGCATGAAAACTTCTAAGCTTAACTACCAGCTTAGCTTTGGTCCGCTGCCACCATTCCCTCCCTGGGAAGCCTTGAAAAACCTTCACCAATTCCCTGGTGAATACAGATCCAAACCCCTTGGATCTTAAAACAAGGAGAAATTAACCATTCCCCTCCTTCCTCTCACCAACTCCTGGTGAATCAAGATCCAAACCCCTTGGATCTTAAAACAAGGAAAAATCAATCAGGTTCTTAAAAAGAAGGCTTTTAATTAAAGAAAAAGGTAACAATCATTTCTGTAAAATCAGTATGGAAATTAACCTTACAGGGTAATCAAACTTAAAGAGCTCAGAGGACTCCCTTCTAGTCTTAGGTTCAAAGTACAGCAAACAAAGATAAACACTCTAGTAAAAGGTACATTTACAAGTTGAGAAAACAAAGGAAAACTAACATGCCTTGCCTGGCTATTTATTTACAAGTATGAAATAGGAGAGACTTGTTTAGAAAGATGTGGAGAACCTGGATTGATGTCTGGTCCCTCTCAGTCCCGAGAGCGAACGCACTCCCAAACAAAGAACACAAAACAAAAGCCTTTCCCCCCCCAAGATTTGAAAGTATCTTGTCCCCTTATTGGTCCTTTAGGTCAGATGCCAGCCAGGTTACCTGAGCTTCTTAACCCTTTACAGGGAAAAGTATTTTGGAGTCTCTGGCCAGGAGGGATTTTATAGTACTGTACACAGGACAGCTGTTACCCTTCCCTTTATAGTTATGACAGAGGCTAATATGAGGGGAAAAGGAATCCAGGAGAACTGGTTGTATTTTAAAGAAGCCTTACTGTGAGCGCAGGAACAAACCATCCAGATGTGCAGAAAGAATAGAAAATATGGCAGGCGACCAGCTTGGTTTAACAGTGAAATCTTCGGTGAGCTTAAATACAAAAAGGAAACTTACAAGAAGTGGAAACATGGATAGATGACATGGGAGGAGTATAAAAATATTGCTCAAACATTCAGGGGTGTAATCAGGAAGGCCAAAGCACAATAGAAGTTGCAGCTAGCAAGGGATGTCAAGGGTAACAGGAAGAGTTTCTACAGGTATGTTAGCAACAAGAAGAATGTCAGGGAAAGTGTGGGACCCTTGCTGAATGGGGGAGGCAACCTAGTGACAGATGATGTGGAAAAAGCTGAAGTACTCAATGCTTTTTTTGCCTTGGTCTTCAGACAAAGTCAGCTCCCAGACTGCTGCACTGGGCAGCACAGTATGGGGAGGAGGTGAGCAGCCCTCAGTGGTGAAAGAACAGGATATGGAATGCACAAGTCCAAAGGGCCAGATGCAATGAATCCAAGGGTGCTGAGGGAGTTGGCTAATGTGATTGCAGAACCATTGGCCATTATCTTTCAAGACACATAGGGACTGGGGAAGGTCCTGGATTAATGGAGAAAGGCAAATAGTGTCCATATTTAAAAAAGGAAAGAAGGAGAATCCAGGGAACTACAGACAGGTCAGTCTCACCTCAGTCCCTGGAAAAATCATGGAGCAGGTCCTCAAGGAATCCATTTTGAAGTACTTGGAGGGGAGGAAGGTGATCAGGAACAGTCAACATGGATTCACCAAGGGCAAGTCATGCCTGATTGCCTTCTATGAGGAGATAACTGGCTCTGTGGATATGGGGAAAGCGGTGGATGTTATATACCTTGACTTTAGCAAAGCTTTAGATATAGTGTCCCACAGTATTCTTGCCAGCAAGTTAAAGAAGTATGGAGTGGATGAATGGATTATAAGGTAGATAGAAAAGTGGATAGATTGTTGGGCTCAATGGGTAGTGATCAAATGATCAATGTCTAGTTTGCAGCTGGTATCAAATAGAATGCTGCAGAGGTCAGTCTTGGGGCTGGTTTTGTTCAACATCTTCATTAATGATCTAGATGATAGGATGGATTGCACCCGCAGCAAGTTCACAGATGACAATAAGCTGCGGGGAGAGGTAGATATGCTGGAGGGTAAGGCTAGGGGCCAGAGTGACCTAGACAATGGGAGGTTTGGGCCAAAAGAAATCTGATGAGCTTCAACAAGGACAAGTGCAGAGTCCTGCACTTAGGACAGAGGAATCCCATGCACTGCTACAGGCTGGGGGCTGACTGGCTAAGTGGCAGTTCTGCAGAAAAGGACCTGGGTATTACAGGGGACAAGAAGCTGGATATGAATCAACAGTGTGCCCTTGTTGCCAAGAAGGCTAACAACTGAATTGTAGGAGCATTGCCAGCAGATTGAGGGAAGTGATTATTCCCCTCTATTCGACACTGGTGAGGCCACATCTGGAGCATTGCGTCCAGTTTTGGGCCCCCCACTACAGAAAGGGCGTAGACAAATTGGAGAGAGTCCAGCAGAAGGCAATGAAAATGATCAGGGGGCTGGGGATAATGATTTATGAGAAGAGGCTGAGGGAACTGGGCTTATTTAGTCTGTAGAAGAGAAGAGTAAGGGGGGGATTTGATAGCAGCCTTCCACTACTGGAAGGGGGGTTCCAAAGAGGATGGAGATAGGCTGTTCTTAGTGGTGGCAGATGACAAAATAAGGAGCAGTGGTCTCAAGTTGCAGTGGGGAAGGTCTACGTTGTATATTAGGAAAAAAGTATTTCAGTAGGAGGGTGGTGAAGCACTGGAATGGGTTCCCTAGGGAGGTGGTGTAATCTCCATACTTAGAGGTTTTTAAGGCATGGCTTGACAAAGCCCTGGCTGGGATGATTTAGTTGGGGTTGGTCCTGCTTCGAGAAGCGGTTGGACTAGATGACCTCCTGAGGTCTCTTCCTACACTAATCTTCTATGATTCTATGCTTCTATGAACACTTCGGCACAACTTGGATTCTGTGTTCTACCTTGCCTCCAATTAAAATTGTCACCCACATTCATAAAATCAGTTCCAAAGTTGAAACCAGCATGCTTCTCATTAAACAGGAGGTATTTTAAACACCTGATGCCATAGAAAGCTTGAAGTCAATGGAGCTATGCCAATTTACACCAACTAGGAATCTTACCCCTGGAACATAACTATTGATCATCAATATCTGTCTTGCTCCTAGTTTCCTATAAATTCCAGTGCATCACCTTCTATAGTAAGAATGAGTTTCATTAATACAATACCATTAACCTTGCATAAGTTCTGCATCCTAAACAGCTCCTGAAAAGAAAGTTGCATCACCTTCCCTAAACCAATTGTAACTGTTTTTATCAAGTGTATCGCTGATAATAAAAGAAAGTCTAGTTTACAAATGCATAAACATTTTCTTCAAATCTGTCACTGAGTGCCTTCAACATTCCAAAATTCCAAAAATTAATGTTAGCTGTTTACTTTCTTTTTGATGCATAATTAACTCTTCATACCACTTATTCAACTCTACATAATTGTATATCCTAACTTCCCCAAGCAAGCAAAAAATCCCCAAACAAACAAAACCTAAAAAATTAGCTCCATACATGAGTCATCAGAATTTACTCAATCCCTCAATTTGTCAGCTCCTTCTTTTTCAAAGCAGCCTGTTCTCCCGAGTCATTAACAAAACCCCACCATTCCATTCCCTAGTTGAAGCTTTTCTTCTCTTCCAATTTGAAATTCAGGGTTCTTGGATCTTTCCTAATTGTTTCCTCCTGAACAATAACCACACAATATGATTGCTCTGGAGAAACTCCTAAACTGCTTCTTTTCTTTGTAATAACAGATTAACTACTTTGTTACTGGTACACTGAGACCAAAAATCATCATAATTTTATGTATCTACAGAATTAAAGAAAAACTGAGGTTTTCTCCCTATCTGAGTTGGAGTGTAAAATCATTTGGGCAGGGACTATCTCTCATTATGTTATTCGTATCAGCTCCCTGTCTCCAAAACAGTGTGTCCCTAATCTTCATTGGTGCTTCTGGGTGCTATTGCAATACCAATAATACAAAGTAGTCTTGCTGAGTAATGAATTCCTGGCTGCACTTTCATATGAAAACTCACAATTCTGACAAAATAGATTGGGCAAATCCTCATCTGCGGAGTTGACAGAAGAGTTTGGTGTGGATTGCAAAAATCTAGACCAACTGTGTGCTGGTTTTGGCCCCCAGGGTTTCCTGAACAGGGCCAGCTCTACCATTTTTGCCGACCCAAGCAAAACAAAAAACAAAAAATGCTCAGACTGTGCCGGCCCAAGAATGTAAGGAATGCCGCCCCTTAGCACGTGCCACCCCAGGCATGTGCTTCCTCCACTGGTGCCTGGAGCCGGCCCTGTTCCTGAATTCTGTAAATTACACTGGCTACCAACTGAAATAGCAGGTGGAGCTAAAGGAACTAACTACATCCCCCTGCACTATCCACTCAAACTTCTGTGCTGGCAGCAGGGAGATGGTGAATAATCCATTGGTTTTACCTACATAGGAGATCCCTTACCTTGGTTCAATCCTCCAGTAGACTGCTATGCTCTCAAAGTAGCTGGACTATATGGGAGACTCTGGGTCTTCTCTTGGTTGAATTTCTTGTGAGAACGCCTGCTGAATGGATGTCCTAGCAGAGTTTGAAAACATATTCACTTTCAATCCAGCCAAATTTAGAAATCCTTAAAGTTCAAAGTCTTCACAGTTATTTGCCTATGGAGCAGTCCTGGTATTAACATTACACAATATAATACCTAGTCTATAAGCACTTTCAATAACTAATGAATTTCAGAAGCTTCTGGTACCCAGAAGGACATGTAAAATTTGCAAATGAAATTCCTCCATGTAAGAGCTTTCCATGCCCTTCAAGATGCCAATTATTCAGAAATTATTACATCTCATCCAATTCTGCATATTGTCAACCTGAACCTGCTGAGATTCTATTATCCTTTGCATTTTCTCATTAGATTTTTCTAACGTGTGGACTTTGCCTTCCAATTCTCCAATTTTTTCCCACTCTGACAGCTCATTTTCAAATTTACCTTTTTTTTTAGAGTAGGTGGTTCCTCCACTACTCCATTTTATAGTCAAATAAAATCTTAATTTCTTATGTGGCACTGAAATGTAATTTGAACCGTACATCTTCCTTCTGGTCAACCTACTATGCATGTTTATCTTGTAGGTTTTTCTGAACATCCAAACTTCTTTCTAATTAGGTAGAAGAGACTGAGGATGTTCTAGCCACAGAAATAACAGCACTCTTCCCCCACCCCCCTCCAGTTCTGTGGTTTCTTCAATCAAATCTGGATTCTGTGTGTATTTCTCTGCATCTCCTAAGCGGCTCTTATTTTTACCAATTCTTCCCTATCATTGTTATCTCTTCTTTCAATGATCCTTATCAACTCAGCAAATATCTTCTTCTTAGCATCCCTCCAAAAAAAATTAAACAAAAACAAACAAACAAACAAAAAAACCCAACAAACCTCATAAAATGTTGGCAGGCAGAATAACTGGAAAAACTGGAAAAATTGGAAAAAAAAATGTGTGATCATCTCTCAAACTATCTCCTTGAGCCTGCTACACACACATCAACTCCATTCTGGCAAAAAAGTATAAAAGACTGTGGCTTCTGTAGCTGTGCATACCAGAACCATGTCCTGCCCTCCCTAAACACCCACATATGGAAATGTTGCACTCTAAACAAACACTCATTACGATCACTTCTGGTACTTCTTGTATACAGCGTAGCTGTGTCTGTTCCAGTTTTGCTGTGACACCGGATGTTCCTTTTCCAGACCTGAAGAAGAGTTCTATATAAGCTGGAAGGCTTGTCCTCTCATCAACAGAAGTTGGTTCAATAAAACATATTATCTCACCTACCTTGTCTCTCTGGTACTTCTTAGCTTTTCTGCACAGTGTTCTCCTTTCCATGCAGACTTCAGCCAAGGTTTAATTTGCCCTTAACTCCACAATCTGCCTCCATCCATTCTCATATTCTGCCAAATAGAAGCCACAATGAAAAGCTCCCCCAGTAGTCAACTTTAGAACTGACTCCCATGTTAACTTTCAATTTGGACAATTTGATATGTCTCCAGTATATAAAGATATAAAGAGCATAAACAAACGCTGGTGCTAAAAATGTGTCCTTTTGCTTCCACAGCCCTACATAAATACACCAGTCACCCACAGCAATAGCAACATCAGCTTGCTTCACCCGAACAAATGGGAATACATTTTTAAAGGAAAATTAGAAACTTAACTGACCACAAATACCAAACAGATGAAAAATAAACACTTGGTTGATGAAGGAACCTAATAACTGTTTCTGAGTTAACAATGAGGGAGCACACCAGTAGCTCAGATATTATACGGCCATCTGCTCACCACACACACAAACACACATACAGAGTCACATACACTTTGAATCTAATTTTGCCCATCATATAGTATAATCAGTAACATTTATGTACTAAATCATAAAAACCAGGAGAATTAAGGATGGAATTTTGTCTCCTTTGTGAATTATTGTTTTGTCCCTCGTTTTAGATCTTTGTCACACCCTGCATGTAATGCTTGGGCCTTTACATATTTAGAGATATGTTCCATAGGCGCTAACTCCGTGGGTGCTCCAGGGCTGACTCCATGGATGCCCTAGGGCTGGAGACCCCATGGGAAATGGGGAATGGTGGGTGCTGAGCACCCAGCAGCAACCCTCCGGTGCCTCCTGCCCACCAGTGAGCCCCACCGATCAGCGCCTCCCTCTCCCTCCCAGCACCTCCTGCCCACTGCGATCAGCTGTTCTGCGATGTGCAGGAGGCACTGGGGAGAGGGAAAGGAGCGAGAGTAGGGTTCATTCAGGGGATGGCGTGGTACAGGGTATGAAGAGGCAGAGTTGGGGCTGGCGGGACCTGCGGCAGAGCGGGGGTCGAGCACCCCCCCGGCACATTAGAAAGTCAACGCCTCTGGTATGTTCTAGTATAGCCAATTCAGTTACATCAGGAATGGATACAACCCAAAGATTCTAGTCTTTAAAATAGTTTATGTAGCAGAAAAAATATATGAATCACTTTTGGTACCCTTGTTGCCAGTGTTACCTGAATAGGCAATCAGATATTACTGTGAGGAGCATGGTATAAGAACATAGAGTAGACTAGAGACTCTAGAATAGAATAGAATTATCAGAGAGGCCAAAAGATGAAGTCAGCATAGAGAATGAGCTACCCTCTTAACCCTTAAAGGTGATCCCTCCAGATCAGGATAGAGACACATTATTAAATCCATGTCAGAAGCTTGCACTATTTGCACCTTTTCTTGGCAGAAAACTAGAGGATTCATTATATGGCACCATTCACTAGCACTTATCTGGTTTAACTTTTTCATGTAAGACTAAAAGATTCCCACCCTCACCCCCAAGGCACTGAGATAAAGAAATAAAGTACAATATTATCAGATATTGTCAAAATGCATTAGCAAATTAGTATAGAAAAGCAACTTACTTAGTGTTTATATTGACAAGTACAGGACAAAAGAGACACAGCTGGGTTAAAATTTTATAGCATTTTATGAAAAGCTACATTTCACAGCAGTTCACCCTCCAAAATATTTTTACCCTGAGAGCCATTTCATATGTTCCCCATTAACTAGAAGCACAACCACCCCTTAAAGAATATTCGGGGATCAGAATTATGGTTCTGGTGTTAACTGTGAAAAACAAACAAATAGAGGGATCATAACAGTTTTATTCTGCAAATATTTTCTGGTTGCTGTTTGCATTCACCCTTGCTATCTGCTGCACATTTCTTTCCAGTTAAAACTGTACAAATCACAAATACTTTCTAAAGCTGGCTGATAGGAAAATGCTGCTCTGGAATGCGTAAGCAGCTGTCTATGAAAATTGGCTCCTGTGGTTTAATGTCAGCACTTTGTGTGTCTGTTCAATTTCAGCAGTGACAGATATTTCAGTTGGAAAGAATCCTTAAGGTAGGAATAAGCTACTGAATTCACACAAAAAAGGTGGAAGAAAATGTAAAGAAAGGCAATATCTATCTATCTATCTATCGTGAATTTCACTTTAAATATGCAATGTGTATATTATCTGAATATTTTATATGTGGTTTAGTTCTGGTTTCTTATCCGACTCTGTCAGGAGGGTGGTTCTTTCAAGCTCACTACTTTAAAAATAGCCGATGAGAGGATTCTAGTATAGAAAAAGCTGACTTATACCTGATCTGATCCCAAACAGGGAGCTTAAATGGCTTCATGACCTGCACTAACTCCAGCCTCAGGCTTTCCCTTGTCCTGTGAATGGCGATGTAGAAAATCTCGCAATAGTATTGCTTTCCCCGTAGAATTAGTGTCTACAGTTCTGTGTGGCAAACATGAAGCAGACTTGCTAGCTAGAGCTGTGTGAAACTCAGCTTCTCAGAGGACTTTTTTTCAATTGAGTTCAAAGTCTGAGTTTCATTTTGAGTTGGGGTTCAGTTTGATACAAAAACTCATTCAGAATCTCAGTCAAAACTAGAGTGGTTGGAAAAGTGGCCAAATAAATAAATAAATAAACAGAACACACACACACACACAGTGGTTTGAACATTGGCTTGCTAAACCCAGGGTTGTGAGTTCAATTATTGAGGGGGCCATTTAGGGATCTGGGGCAAAAAAATTGGTCCTGCTAGTGAAGGTAGGGGATTGGACTTGATGACCTTTCAAGGTCCCTTCCAGTTCTATGAGATAGGTATATCTCCATGTTTAGTTTATCTTTGAAATTTTGAATAAATTTCAACCAGGCCCAGTTGAAATCACTATGTTAATTTCACATGGTTCACACCTCCGAGCATAAGTCATGAACATCTTCTACCTGGACACCTTCCTTCAACAGGTCTGCTATCTCATTATGTTTTGTTGGGGGAAAATGAAGGGAGGGGAAGATACACTACAAATTCCCTTCCCACACTGTTAACATCATCAGGGGCAGCCAACTGTCATCATAGGTGCTGGAATTAAGGGTGCTGGGGGTGCTGCAGCACCCCCTGGCTTGAAGTGGTTTCCATTATATACAGGGTTTACAGTTAGGTTCAATGGCTTTCAGCACCCACACTATAAAAATTGACCCAGCACGCCTAACTGTCATTATCCCCATCTCAGGATCTACAGTTGGCTCACTCCTCTATACTTCAGCCTTTGAGGAAATGGGAAACCAACAATGTAGGTCCAGTTTCTCCCCAGTAAAATAATCCCATTCTCTTTATGAGTGGGGGCAAACTGCCCTCTCCTAATCACTTGCAGCGGAACTGGAAAATACACAGTCACCTCATTCTGAGAATGAGAGATCCCTTAAAATGCACCATGGAAACAAAGGACTGGGATTATGGGATCTGAACAAAATTGAATTTCAGTCAGATTTTCAACTGGAAAATAAACCCAAATGCATTTTTTTTTGGCATTTTCACATTTCTAATCCAAACTGTTAATTTCCCTAGGATTATTATTATTTTTATTATTATTTTATTTCTTTAAATCCTGTTAGGAGTTAAAATTGAGTCTCCTCTCCAGTGCAATAGGTTTCTATTGATGTAATTCTTTGTTCATCAAGTACTAAATTTAATTTAATAAATTCATAGATTCCAATGCTAGAAGACACTACTGTGGTAATCTAATCTGACCTCCTGTAAAATATAGGCAATATAACGTCTCCAAAATAATTCCTAGAGCATATCTTTTAAAAAAACAAATATACAATCTTGATTTAAAAAGTATCAGTGATGAAGAGTCCACTATGACCCTTGATAAATTGTTCCAATAGTTAATTACTCTTACTGTAAAAATGTTCACCTTATTTCCAGTCTGAATTTGTCTAGCCTCAACTTCCAGCACTGGATCATGTTATATGTCTCTCTGCTTCATTGAAGAGCCTATTTCCTAAATATGTGTTCCCTATGTAGATACTTACAGACTGTAATCAATCTTCTTACCTTACCTTCTCTTTGTTAAGCTAAATAGATTGAGCAGTTTGAGTCTATCATAAGGCATGTTTTCTAGTCCTTTAATTGTTCTCGTGGCTCTTTCTGAACCCTTTATCAACATCTTTCTTGAACTGTGGGTACCAGAACTGAACACCATATTCTAGCAGAAATTGTACCAGTGCCAAATCTAGAGGTAAAACAATCTCCCTTCTCCTACTCAAGATTCCCCTGTCTCTGCATCCCAGGATTGCATTAGTTTTTTTTGGCCACAGCATCATACTTGGAGCTCATGTTCAGCTGATTATCTACCATGACCGCCCCAATCTTTTTCAGAGTCATGGTTTCCCAAGACAGATTCCCCCATCTTATAAGCATGGTCTATATCGGGGTCAGCAACCTTTCAGAAGTGGTGTGCCGAGTCTTCATTTATTCCCTCTAATTTAAGATTTCGCGTGACAGTAATACGTTTTAATGTTTTTAGAAGGTCTCTTTCTATAAGTCTATAATATATAACTAAACTATTGTTGTATATAAAGTAAACAAGGTTTTGAAAATGTTTAAGAAGCTTCATTTAAAATTAAATTAAAATGCAGAGCCACTGGACTGGTGGCCAGGACCCGGGCAATGTGAGTGCCACTGAAAACACTGGTTTACAATTTTTGAGAAGTCGTCTGCTTCAGAGATAAAATAGACTATTTATTATGTATTTTGATGTGCTGAATTCAAATATGACAATTAAAACAACTGGTTGGCTACTGTTTCTAAGATATTTAAGTTTTTACATTTTATGTCTATGTATATTGTGTAGATAGTAGAGTTTTAATCATAAATTGTAAACCTAGGTCTTTTCAGGTGTTTATGATTGCTTTACATGATAATATTTTACCTGTCCTGTTTATGTAACACTTTAAAAATCAGCAAAAGGGTTATATAAATAAAATTGATTATGAAACAAAAGGCAAAAAACTAATATGTACATAGTTTAGTCCTCTTCAGTGTCTACTCGGTGCTTCTTGGCATGTCTCTTGTATTCATTAAATGGAGCATCTCTTGTCAATGTCCAGCAATAGTCTGCAAGCACTGATGGGCTCCATTTGCACTGATAGCGTTTCTCCATTGTTGCAATGTCCTGGTGAAATCGCTTGCCATGCTCGTCGCTCACTGCTCCGCAGTTCGGTGGAAAAAAATCTAGATGAGAGTGCAAAAAATATATCTTTAGTGACATTGTGCAACCAAGGCTTGAGGAGGTTTTCCACCAACGACCTGTAGTTGTCTGCCTTGTTGTTTCCAAGAAAATTTATTGCCACTAACTGGAAGGCTTTTCATGCCGTCTTTTCCTTGCCACACAGTGCATGGTCAAATGCATCATCTCGAAGAAGTTCATGAATCTGAGGACCAACAAAGACACCTTCCTTTATCTTAGCTTCACTTAACCTTGGAAATTTTCCACGGAGGTTTTGTCAATGGCCTTGACAAAGCTCTTCATCAGACCCAGCTTGATGTGTAAGGGTGGTAACAAAATCTTCCTTGATTCAACAAGTGGTGGATGCTGAACACTTTTCCTCCCAGGCTCCAATGACTGTCGGAGTGGCCAATCTTTCTTGATGTAGTGGGAATCCCTTGCACGACTATCCCATTAGCAGAGAAAACAGCAGTACTTTGTGTATCCAGTCTGCAGACCAAGCAAGAGAGCAACAACCTTCAAATCGCCACAAAGCTGCCACTGATGTTGGTCATAGTTTATGCACCTCAAAAGTTGTTTCATGTTGTCATAGGTTTCCTTCATATGGACTGCATGACCCACTGGAATTGATGGCAAAACATTGCCATTATGCAGTAAAACAGCTTTAAGACTCGTCTTTGATGAATCAATGAACAGTCTCCACTCATCTGGATTGTGAACGGTGTTGAGGGCTGCCATCACACCATCGATGTTGTTGCAGGCTACAAGATCACCTTCCATGAAGAAGAATGGGACAAGATCCTTTTGAAGGTCACAGAACATGGAAACCCTAACATCACCTGCCAGGAGATTCCACTGCTGTAGTCTGGAGCCCAACAGCTCTTCCTTACTCCTGGGTAGTTCCAAATCCCTGACAAGGTCATTCAGTTCACCTTGTCTTAGGAGGTGTGGTTCAGAGGAGGAGGATGGGAGAAAATGTGGGTCCTGTGGTTCAGGATGGTTGATGGTTCAGGACCAGAAGTTTCATCCTCTTCCTCGTCTGACTCAAGTGAGAATGATTCTGGAGCATCAGGAACCGGCAGCCCGTCTTCGTGGGGTACTGGGCATATAGCTGATGGAATGTTTGAATAATGCACAGTCCACTTTTTCTTCTTTGACACACCTTTCCCAACTGGAGGCACCATGCAGAAGTAACAATTGCTGGTATGATCTGTTGGCTCTCTCCAAATCATTGACACTGCAAAAGGCCTAGATTTCTGTCATAACTATAACGGGAAGGGTAATAGCTGACCTGTGTACAGTACTATAAATCCCTCCTGGCCAGAGACTCCAAAATCCTTTTCCCTGTAAAGGGTTAAGAAGCTCAGGTAACCTGGCTGGCATCTGACCTAAAGGACCAATAAGGGGACAAGATACTTTCAAATCTTGGGGGGGGGGGGAAGGCTGTTGTTTGTGTTCTTTGTTTGAGAGTGTGTTCGTTCTCGGGGACTGAGAGGGACCAGACATCAATCCAGGTTCTCCACATCTTTCTAAACAAGCCTCTCCTATTTCAAACTTGTAAGTAAATAGCCAGGCAAGGCGTGTTAGTTTTCCTTTGTTTTCTCAACTTGTAAATGTACCTTTTACTAGAGTGTTTATCTTTGTTTGCTGTACTTTGAACCTGAAACTAGAGGGGAGTCCTCTGAGCTCTTTAAGTTTGATTACCCTGTAAGGTTAATTTCCATACTGATTTTACAGAAATGATTTTTTCCTTTTTCTTTAATTAAAAACCTTCTTTTTAAGAACCTGATTGATTTTTCCTTGTTTTAGATCCAAAGGGGTTTTGGATCTTGATTCACCAGGAGTTGGTGGCAGGAAGGAGGAGGGATGGTTAATTTCTCCCTGTTGTAGATCCCAGGGGGGGTTGGAACTGATTCACCAGGAGTTGGTGGGAGGAAGGAGGGGAATGGTTAATTTCCCCTTGTTTTAAATCCAAGGGGTTTGGATTTGTTTTCACCAGGGAATGGGTGAAGGTTTTTCAAGGCTTCCCAGGGAGGGAATCCATTGAAATGGTGGCAGCCGAACCAGAGCTAAGCTGGTAGTTAAGCTTAGAAGTTTTCATGCAGGCCCCTACATTTGTACCCTAAAGTTCAAAGTGGGGATCCAGCCCTGACAATTTCCTTTTCCTGTTCAACCACTGGCGAAGATTTGTTGCACAAGTGTTGCAGTATATGTGTGGGGCACAACCTCTTGTTCTGATCTCCAATTTTGCAGCCAAAATAAAGGCGATAGGCTTTCTTAACCATAGTGGTTATACTGCGCTTTTGTGATGCAAAAGTCACTTCACCATAAACATAGCAGAAGTTATCTGCACTGTTCACACAAGTACGAGACATCTCTGCTCACTTTGCCTAAACAGAAATGTGTCCCTTTGCAAAATCAAACACTGACAAATAAGAGAGCATGACACTGTATGATTTCTAGAGCTGATATAGGGCAATTTGTTCAGCAGAGTGATGTAAGCTTCATTATGATCGCATCATCCATGACTTCTAGGAATAACATGATGCAATTCATATCATGCATGACACAATACCAGCTTCAGATTGCATCATTCATTGTTTTGCCTAAAAAGCAAGACCTGTCCAAACCCAGTCATAGATTTATTCATAGATCCAGTCAAAGATGTATTTTAGTCATTTTTGGTTTAAATTGCGATCCCTTCCCTTTATAACTCACTTATCCTCCGCCATTCCCAAGTCAAGGGTAGTATATACTGACCCAATAGCATATCTTGAAAACTAGAGCCAATCAACAATTTTAAGCATCATTTTCGTTCTCAGTGACCCAGAATTAGTGAAGTTTGACTACATTTATTTCAGAAGCATTTTGGCTGTAGAGCAGTGAAATCAGCTCGTGTGCCGCCTTTGCACGTGTGCCATAGGTTGCCTACCCCTGGTCTATATTCTTTGTTCCTAGGTGTACATATTTAAATTTAGCTGTATTAAAACATATATTGTTTGCTTGTGCCCAATTTACCAAGCAATCGGGATCACGCTGAAGCAGTGACCTGTCCTCCTCATTATTTACCACTCCCCTAATTTTTATGTTATCTGCAAACTTCATAAGTGTACTTCAGGTAGTTATGTAGACCCCATTACCATAGCATTTCAGCACTTCACAATTTTTAATGCATTTGTCCTCATAAGGGTCCTGTGAGGTAGGGGAGTATCCCTATGTAACAAATAGGGAATTAAGGTGCAGAGATACTACGTGCTTTGCCAAGGTCACACAGGAAATCTATTGTAGAGTAGGGAATTGAACCCAGGTCTCCACAGTCACAAGACTCGTAACCAGTGGACTATCCTTTCTCCCTTTTTGATAGAACGAAAACCACACCGATTTCTTCTCTGCAGTAAAAATGTATCTATTAAATGTTGACATCATCATCTGTAGAACACAGGTTGAGACTGAGAAAATCTTCAGTCCTGTAGCAAAATGCTAGTCTTGATTTACATTTTTTAAAAAGAGAACAATTTATCACTGCTGGTATTTCTTGTACTACAGCAACAGAGATCATGAAAGCTTGCAATATAGATGTGCTTCGCAATGGTCAAATGTTACCTCAGCAGTTTCCCATTTTTCACAATAGGAGCTGATGGAAATTCTCAGGCATCAGAGACTCAGGGTTTTTCCTCATTCTTTTCTGATTGAGATTGTTTGATTCTGAATTATCATTATAAATAAACTCAATATGACCAACCATCCTGTTTATCTTCATTACCCATTGCAGTCTGGGAAGTAGGACCAATTTTATTTTCTTCCCTAAGACAGAGGTGTTTCCCGTTTTTCTGAGCACAGAAGTAAGGGTGGGATTTTCAAAGGGTCTAAGTGAGGCAGGGACTCAACTCCAATTGAAAGTCCCTTTGGAAATCCCACCCTAA